>NW_026853679.1:0-57228 GCF_026571515.1 Ruditapes philippinarum | reverse complement strand
ACCTAGTTTTTCATCCGAGATGACTCATGTTCGAAGTCATCCGAGCTATCAACTAGAAAAAGCATCCTGACCAAGTTTGATGATGATTGAGGCAAAAATGTGACTGCTGGGAGTGTTAACAATGTTTTTCTATTTTTAGCTCTGTTGACCTAGTTTTTCATCCGAGATGACCCATGTTCGAACTCATCCGAGCTATCACCCTCTAGACAAACATCTTGACCAAGTTTGATGATGATTGAGGCAAAAATGTGACCTCTAGAGTGTTAACAAGGTTTTTTCTATTTTTAGCTCTTGTGACCTAGTTTTTCATCTGAGATGACCCATGTTCGAAACTCATCCGAGCTATCAACTAGATAAGCATCCTGACCAAGTTTGATGATGATTGAGGCAAAAATGCGACAGCTAGAGTGTTAACAACTAAATGTGAACGGATGACGGACAATCATCGATCCTAAAAGCTCACCCTGAGCATGCTCAGGTGAGCTAAAAACTACAACCCATATTTAACTTAATCAAAACACTGTCTATATAGCAGTACAATTAATCTGTTAATTGAGTACATACGTGTCTTAACATCAAGTAAATGTCTAACAAACCCTCCATTGTCTAGTTTTCTTATCAGATCTTTTCCCTTTAATTCTTCAAGCTGTTCCATCACCACACTTTCCTCCGCAAAAATCTATCCTGTAATAAAATTGTTCAAAAATTTACTTGGGATTAGTTAACCCATGACCTGCAGGAATTGAAGGTGATTGGCCTTTTGCCATCAACTTAGAGTCATGTCTGCCTGCATGTCCATATGACTAGGTTTTGTGTTGTTGTAGCTCAATTTTTGTAATTTGATACAGAAATCTCGTAAACTTTGAATGGACTATTTCAATGTCAAAGCATGGCTAATCTATTTCACTAATTCTTCAGGTCAAGGGATATGGACTACTATTCTGTATTATCATTCTGCCAGTACCCCGGTATTAAAATAGTGAGCATTTTCTTAAAATTCTGTTTCTTTCTTCCAGGACTGCAGAGTTTACATAGACACATCTAAGAGGTATCAAATCATTTTTTCAAGTACCTGATAAGATCTTTAACTGACAAAATGTTGGGATAAAACTGATTCTAGTACATGTAGCAACATCTCACGTACAATTTCTTCCCATGGCCTCAAATCTTGCTTTATTGGTATCTGAAAAAATATCATTACACATTAAAACACTAACTGTATACAATTTGTTTAACCTGTCACATCAAGGATGAAACAGTAGAAAATTGAAGACAAGTCTATAACTCTGTCATCTGATTGGCTGACATTCAGCCTAAGAAGGAATTTCAACCAATGGTTGCATTGTATTCGAAGACTGGTTTCCCTTACACAGTTAATTTATAATATTGTGACATGCAAAACAACTTTGAACATAGTTAAATCATCTGTTTTGTTATAGCATCTTTCAATTCACATTGTACAAATATTTTCTATCATTAAAACACAATAACAACACAATAAAGGTCAGATATTACAGCTAAATAAGAACACACATTAATTTACAATTTAACTTATCATGAACACAAACACAATAATTTACAATTTAACTTAATGCGCACACAATACTTTCAATAAATACCAATTTTTTTACATTTTGACATGACAAAGAAGTTCTTTTTTCTGACTGGCAAATCCCTTAACCTTTCCCATACAAATCATGCACCTTTAACTAATATTTACAGTATGTATATCTAAATGTAGCACTATTCACAACTTCCCTATAGAGGACCATAACAGTCTATTGCCTTGCATTATCATTTAAATCAATTTAATTTAATTTAATTCAATTTCATTTAAACAGAAAAGTATATTCATAATGGAGGAAAAACGATACAAAATTTCACAATTACAACATTAAACAAGAGGGCCATGATGGCCCTAAGGTCGTTCACCTGTACATATGCCACCGAAGCGGGGCCAGTGTAAACCCCAGGGCTTTCAATTTACAGAATATTTGGATCACAACAGTAGCCACTAGAGTGTTAACAAGATTTTTCTATTTTTAGCTCCTGTGACCTAGTTTTTCATCCGAGATGACCCATGTTCGATTAAATCCCAGCAATGACCTAGACAAGTTTCCTGACCAAGTTTGATGACACTTGTGTCAAAAATGTGACCGCTAGAGTGTTAACAAGATTTTTCTATTTTTAGCTCCTGTGACCTAGTTTTTCATCTGAGATGACCCATGTTCAAACTCATCCAAGCTATCACCTAGACAAGCATCCTGACTAAGTTTGATGATGATTGAGGCACAAATGTGACCGCTAGAGTGTTAACAAGGTTTTTCTATTTTTAGCTCCGGTGACCTACTTTTTCATCCGATATGACCCATGTTCGAACTCATCCAAGCTATCACCTAAACAAGCATCCTGACTAAGTTTGATGATGATTGAGACAAAAATATGACCGCTAGAGTGTTAACATGGTTTTTCTATTTTTAGCTCTTGTGACCTAGTTCTTCATCCGAGATGACCCATGTTCAAACTCATCCAAAGCTATCACCTAGACAAGCATCCTGACCAAGTTTGATGATGATTGAGGCAAAAATGTGACCGCTGGAGTGTTAACCAGGTTTTTCTATTTTTTAGCTCCAGTGACCTAGTTTTTCATCCCAGATGACCCATATTCAAACTCATCCGAGCTATCACCTAGACAAGCATCTTGACCAAGTTTGATGATGATTCATGCAAAAATGTGACCGCTAGAGTGTTAACAAGGTTTTTCTATTTTTAGCTCTGGTGACCTACTTTTTCATCCGAGATGAGCCATGTTCGTACTCATCCAAGCTATCACCTAGACAAACATCCTGACCAAGTTTGATGATGATTGAGGCAAAATTGTGACCGCTAGAGTGTGAACAAGGTTTTTTCTATTTTTAGCTCTTGTGACCTAGTTTTTCATCCGAGATGACCCATGTTCGAACGCATCCGAGCTATCAACTAGATAGGCATCCTGACCAAGTTTGATGATGATTGAGGCAAAAATGTGACTGCTGGAGTGTTAACAATGTTTTTCTATTTTTAGCTCCGTTGACCTAGCTTTTCATCCGAGATGACCCATGTTCTAACTCATCCGAGCTATCAACTAGATAAGCATCCTGACCAAGTTTGATGATGATTGAGGCAAAAATGCGACAGCTAGAGTGTTAACAACTAAATGTGAACGGATGACGGACAATCATCGATCCTAAAAGCTCACCCTGAGCATGCTCAGGTGAGCTAAAAACTACAAACCCATTTTCACTTAATCAAAACACTGTCTATAAGCAGTACAATTAATCTGTTAATTGAGTACATACGTGTCTGAACATCAAGTAAATGTCTAACAAACCCTCCATTGTCTAGTTTTCTAATCAGATCTTTTCCCCTTAATTCTTCAAGCTGTTCCATCACCACACTTTCCTCCGCAAAATCTATCCTGTAATAAAATTGTTCAAAAAATTTACTTGGGATTAGTTAACCCATGACCTGCAGGAATTGAAATGATTGGCCTTTTGCCATCAACTTAGAGTCATGTCTGCCTGCATGTCCATGCAATATGACTAGGTTTTGTGTTGTTGGTAGCTCAATTTTTGTACATTGTAATTTGATACAGAAATCTCGTAAACTTTGAATGGACTATTTCAATGTCAAAAGCATGGCAAATCTATTTCACTAATTCTTCAGGTCAAGGGATATGGACTACTATTCTGTATTATCATTCTGCCAGTACCCCGGTATTAAAATAGTGAGCATTTTCTTAAAATTCTGTTTCTTTCTTCTAGGACTGCAGAGTTTACATAGACACATCTAAGAGGTATCAAATCATTTTTCAAATACCTGATAAGATCTTTAACTGACAAAATGTTGGGATAAAACTGATTCTAGTACATGTAGCAAACATCTCACGTACAATTTCTTCCCGTGGCCTCAAATCTTGCTTTGTGGTACCTGAAAAAATATCATTACACATTAAACACTAACTGTATACAATTTGTGTTTAACCTGTCACATCAAGGATGAAACAGTAGAAATTGAAGACAAGTCTATAACTCTGTCATCTGATTGGCTGACATTCACGCCTAAGAAGGAATTTCAACCAATGGTTGCATTGTATTCGAAAGACTGGTTTTCCTTACACAGTTAATTTATAATATTGTGACATGCAATATAACTTTGAACATAGTTAAATCATCTGTTTTGTCTTATAGCATCTTTCAATTCACATTGTACAAATATTTTCTATCATTAAAAACAATAACAAACACAATAAAGGTCAGATATTACAGCTAAATGAGAACACACATTAATTTACAATTTAACTTATCATGAACACAAACACAATAATTTACAATTTAAACTTAATGCGAACACAATACTTTCAATAAATAACCAATTTTTTTACATTTTGACATGACAAAGAAGTTCTTTTTTCTGACTGGCAAATCCCTTAGCCTTTCCATACAAATCATGCACCTTTAAACTAATATTTACAGTATGTATCCCAGCAGGCACTCAACGTTTGTTTCAACGTTGAAACAACGTTGAAATATGGTCGTGACGTTGTTCAACCAATATTCAACTATGGGCGACCATACGGATATATTGCCAATGTATATTCAACGTTGATTCAACGTTGTTTATGGTCGAAGTTTAACATTTAGTTTAATCATTAAATAAACTTTTATACCACTAATTTTGTGTTATTATTCCTTTATTGAATAAGTCAGTAAGTGATTTTTATCAGGAAAATGTGCGTTACAATCTTTTTCCGGATATTCAAAATTAGCGCCCTAAACAAATAAAGTTGGAGATAATTTTTCACTTTCTATTAACGCTTTTAATATTAGTAAATATGTTTTGTTGTATGTTTTTTTTTTAATTCTTCATGAATAATATTAATTAATCAATTGATATTAGTCAAAACCCCGTTTATAAAATAACGCTGGTCAGGGAAGTAATTGTTGTGGCCTGATTTTATTTGTTGTCTATGATTATCGTTCGTGCAAATGGTTGGCGCTGTTTCGAAATTTAAAAAACAACACGATTCGGCAATTTATTTGGGATTTCGGAAGGTATTACCGTAATGTTTAACTTAAAGTTTACTGAATTATTTTCTAAATTAATTATTATTATTTAAAAATTTCTTCTTTAATTATTTCATGAAATAAATGAGAGATGAAAACAACATGATTGAGTTTGATTTGACACGTATTCGCGACCTAATTAAATGATTTTGGGTCGGTAGGCCTTGAAACACGAAGTAATTGACTGTCTTTTGCAATTTATGATTTTACAAATCTTGTGTCTTCTTTAATTTATTTTTCATATTTTTTACTATTATCCTAATTAAAAATTTAACTCAATTATAAAATTGAAAAACCTAAATAAAGTAGTTCGGCCCACATAATTTAGCGTACCAAAGACGATTCGTCAATATAACTATGTTTATATTTTAAGTGATAGTATAATACAGTGTTAATTAGTTTGAAAAAAAAAACAAGATTATTATGAAGTTAAATTACAAAGTTAAGTGTTAAAACTTTATAATTTTAATAGTCATAAATTCTATAGTGAATAATAAATCTATTTCTATATAATATTATATATTATTTTATATTTTAGATCCTGGTCCCGGCTGAAATTTAGAGTATTGGCACTATTGCAGCTGTAGCCTGTAATACCATACATTCAACATGAACAGGACTGTCAGTTTGTTAAAAATTGAAATTAATTCTTATTAATTTATATATTTGAATTTCTTTACAATACAAAGTATAAATTTTTCAACTACTGGATATTTATCTTGTCTTAAAATATATTATTTTCAGAATATTCCTGTAACATTATTAACATCAAATTTACATGTTTGTTGATTTCAGGATGCTGCATAAAATGGTCTTAGCTAGAGCCTAGAATGATAATTTCTTGGGAATATGCTGCAAGTAACTGACGGGGAGCAGTTTTTTTACCAATCATAGGTGAGACTTTTAGACTTTTTTTTTTTGAAAGATTTTTTTGTTTTATGTACATTATTTGCTGTCAATATGAAACTTAGCTATGTTTCAAGTTTCTATGCTGTTTTATGGTGTAAATCTTAGAGATAAGCATTTTAAGATAAAAAAAAATCACTAAAGTTGAGTAATTATGTGTATAATTTGAGATTGACCAAGTCACTGTTAACTACAAACTTCTTCTTATTTTTATTTGCAGAAGCAGTAAGAGACAGCCAAAGAAGTACTCAAACACTTGACATACCCAGAAAGATCTAGAAGAAAAGATTGGAACAGATTGTAGCTTAATTGTTAAACTATTAAAGTGAATTTATGCTGCACTTGAACTGTATTTTTGAAATAAAATATCTGAAGTATTTAATATTGTCTTTGATATTTTGTTAAAATATGGTTACTTTGCTTTATATCCAAAAATTAATGTATGGTGGGTTTTCAACGTTGAAATGACATTGAAAACTTCAACGTCTTGTACCAACGTTGAAGCTGCAACGTTGTATCAACGTTGAAATTTCAACGTTGTTTCAACTTTCAAATCCGAATATAAATCCAACCTTATTTCAACGTTGAAATCTGACCATAATTCAACGTTGAAAACAACGTTGATGTGCCTGCTGGGATATCTAAATGTAGCAATATTCACAACTTCCCTATAGAGGACCATAACAGTCTATTGCCTTGCATTATCATTTAATTCAATTTAATTTAATTTAATTCAATTTCATTTAAACAGAAAAGTATATTCATAATGGAGGAAAAACGAAACAAAATTTCACAATTACAACATTAAACAAGAGTGCCATGATGGCCCCAAGGTCGCTCACCTGTATATAGGCCCCCGAAGTGGGGCCAGTGTAAACCCCAGGGCTTTCAATTTACAGAATATTTGGATCACAACAGTAGCCACTAGAGTGTTAACAAGATTTTTCTACTTTTAGCTCCTGTGACATAGTTTTTCATCCGAGATGACCCATGTTCGATTAAATCCCAGCAATGACCTAGAAAAGTTTCCTGACCAAGTTTGATGACAATCGAGTCAAAATTGTGACCACTGGAGTGTTAACAAGGTTTTTCTATTTTTAGCTCCTGTGACCTAGTTTTTCATCCGAGATGACCCATGTTCGAACTCATCCGAGCTATCAACTAGATAAGCATCCTGACCAAGTTTGATGATGATTGAGGCAAAAATGCGACAGCTAGAGTGTTAACAACTAAATGTGAACGGATGACGGACAATCATCGATCCTAAAAGCTCACCCTGAGCATGCTCAGGTGAGCTAAAAACTACAACCCATATTCACTTAATCAAAACACTGTCTATATAGCAGTACAATTAATCTGTTAATTGAGTACATACGTGTCTTAACATCAAGTAAATGTCTAACAAACCCTCCACTGTCTAGTTTTCTAATCAGATCTTTTCCCCTTAATTCTTCAAGCTGTTCCATCACCACACTTTCCTCCGCAAAATCTATCCTGTAATAAAATTGTTCAAAAATTTACTTGGGATTAGTTAACCCATGACCTGCAGGAATTGAAGGTGATTGGCCTTTGCCATCAACTTAGAGTCATGTCTGCCTGCATGTCCATGCAATATGACTAGGTTTTGTGTTGTTGGTAGCTCAATTTTTGTAATTTGATACAGAAATCTCGTAAACTTTGAATGGACTATTTCAATGTCAAAGCATGGCAAATCTATTTCACTAATTCTTCAGGTCAAGGGATATGGACTACTATTCTGTATTATCATTCTGCCAGTACCCCGGTATTAAAATAGTGAGCATTTTCTTAAAATTCTGTTTCTTTCTTCTAGGACTGCAGAGTTTACATAGACACATCTAAGAGGTATCAAATCATTTTTCAAGTACCTGATAAGATCTTTAACTGACAAAATGTTGGGATAAACTGATTCTAGTACATGTAGCAACATCTCACGTACAATTTCTTCCCATGGCCTCAAATCTTGCTTTGTGGTACCTGAAAAAATATCATTACACATTAAAACACTAACTGTATACAATTTGTTTAACCTGTCACATCAAGGATGAAACAGTAGAAATTGAAGACAAGTCTATAACTCTGTCATCTGATTGGCTGACATTCAGCCTAAGAAGGAATTTCAACCAATGGTTGCATTGTATTCGAAGACTGGTTTCCTTACACAGTTAATTTATAATATTGTGACATGCAATATAACTTTGAACATAGTTAAATCATCTGTTTTGTTATAGCATCTTTCAATTCACATTGTACAAATATTTTCTATCATTAAAACACAATAACAACACAATAAAGGTCAGATATTACAGCTAAATGAGAACACACATTAATTTACAATTTAACTTATCATGAACACAAACACAATAATTTACAATTTAACTTAATGCGAACACAATACTTTCAATAAATACCAATTTTTTTACATTTTGACATGACAAAGAAGTTCTTTTTTCTGACTGGCAAATCCCTTAGCCTTTCCCATACAAATCATGCACCTTTAACTAATATTTACAGTATGTATCCCAGCAGGCACTCAACGTTGTTTCAACGTTGAAACAACGTTGAAATATGGTCGTGACGTTGTTCAACCAATATTCAACTATGGGCGACCATACGGATATATTGCCAATGTATATTCAACGTTGATTCAACGTTGTTTATGGTCGAAGTTTAACATTTAGTTTAATCATTATATAAACTTTTATACCACTAATTTTGTGTTATTATTCCTTTATTGAATAAGTCAGTAAGTGATTTTTATCAGGAAAATGTGCGTTACAATCTTTTTCCGGATATTCAAAATTAGCGCCTAAACAAATAAAGTTGGAGATAATTTTTCACTTTCTATTAACGCTTTTAATATTAGTAAATATGTTTTGTTGTATGTTTTTTTTTAATTCTTCGTGAATAATATTAATTAATCAATTGATATTAGTCAAAACCCCGTTTATAAAATAACGCTGGTCAGGGGAAGTAATTGTTGTGGCCTGATTTTATTTGTTGTCTATGATTATCGTTCGTGCAAATGGTGGCGCTGTTTCGAAATTTAAAAAACAACACGATTCGGCAATTTATTTGGATTTCGGAGGTATTACCGTAATGTTTTACTTAAGTTTACTGATTATTTTCTAAATTATTATTATTTATTCTTAAAATTCTTCTTTAATTTATTTTATAAAATAAATGAGAGATGAAAATACATGATTGAGTTGATTTGACACGTTTTCGCGACCTAATTAAATGATTTGGGTTCGGTAGGCCTTGTAAACACGAAGTAAAAAGTAGTTCGGCCCACATAATTTACGTACCAAGACGATTCGTCAATATAACTATGTTTATATTTTAGTGATAGTATAATACAGTGTTAATTAGTTTGAAAAAAAACAACATTATTATGAAGATAAATTACAAAGTTAAGTGTTAAACTTTATAATTTTAATAGTCATAAATTTATAGTGAATAATAAATCTATTTCTATAATATTATATATTATTTTATATTTTAGATCCTGGTCCCGGCTGAAATTTAGAGTATTGGCACTATTGCAGCTGTAGCCTGTATACCATACATTCAACATGAACAGGACTGTCAGGTTTGTTAAATTGAAATTAATTCTTATTAATTTATATATTTGAATTTCTTTACAATACAAAGTATAAATTTTTCAACTACTGGATATTTATCTTGTCTTAAAATATATTATTTTCAGAATATTCCTGTAACATTATTAACATCAAATTTACATGTTTGTTGATTTCAGGATGCTGCATAAAATGGTCTTAGCTAGAGCCTAGAATGATAATTTCTTGGGAATATGCTGCAAGTAACTGACGGGGAGCAGTTTTTTTACCAATCATAGGTGAGACTTTTAGACTTTTTTTTTTGAAAGATTTTTTTTGTTTTATGTACATTATTTGCTGTCAATATGAAACTTAGCTATGTTTCAATTTCTATGCTGTTTTATGGTGTAAATCTTAGAGATAAGCATTTTAAGATAAAAACAAATCACTAAGTTGAGTAATTATGTGTATAATTTGAGATTGACCAAGTCACTGTTAACTACAAACTTCTTATTTTTATTTGCAGAAGCAGTAAGAGACAGCCAAAGAAGTACTCAAACACTTGACATACCCAGAAAGATCTAGAAGAAAAGATTGGAACAGATTGTAGCTTAATTGTTAAACTATTAAAGTGAATTTATGCTGCACTTGAACTGTATTTTTGAAATAAAATATCTGAAGTATTTAATATTGTCTTGATATTTTGTTAAAATATGGTTACTTTGCTTTATATCCAAAAATTAATGTATGGTGGGTTTTCAACGTTGAAATGACATTGAAACTTCAACGTTGTACCAACGTTGAAGCTGCAACGTTGTATCAACGTTGAAATTTCAACGTTGTTTCAACTTTCAAATCCGAATATAAATCCAACCTTATTTCAACGTTGAAATCTGACCATAATTCAACGTTGAAACAACGTTGATGTGCCTGCTGGGATATCTAAATGTAGCAATATTCACAACTTCCCTATAGAGGACCATAACAGTCTATTGCCTTGCATTATCATTTAATTCAATTTAATTTAATTTAATTCAATTTCATTTAAACAGAAAAGTATATTCATAATGGAGGAAAAACGATACAAAATTTCACAATTACAACATTAAACAAGAGGGCCATGATGGCCCTAAGGTCGCTCACCTGTATATAGGCCCCCGAAGCGGGGCCAGTGTAAACCCCAGGGCTTTCAATTTACAGAATATTTGGATCACAACAGTAGCCACTAGAGTGTTAACAAGATTTTTCTATTTTTAGCTACTGTGACCTAGTTTTTCATCCGAGATGACCCATGTTCGATTAAATCCCAGCAATGACCTAGACAAGTTTCCTGACCAAGTTTGATGACAATCGAGTCAAAATTGTGACCACTAGAGTGTTAACAAGGTTTTTCTATTTTTAGCTCCTGTGACCTAGTTTTTAATCCGAGATGACCCATGTTCGAACTCATCCGAGCAAGTACCTAGACAAGCATCCTGATCAAGTTTGATGACACTTGTGTCAAAAATGTGACCGCTAGAGTGTTAACAAGATTTTTCTATTTTTAGCTCCTGTGACCTAGTTTTTCATCTGAGATGACCCATGTTCGAACTCATCCAAGCTATCACCTAGACAAGCATCCTGACCAAGTTTGATGATGATTGAGGCACAAATGTGACCGCTAGAGTGTTAACAAGGTTTTTCTATTTTTAGCTCCGGTGACCTACTTTTTCATCCGATATGACCCATGTTCGAACTCATCCAAGCTATCACCTAGACAAGCATCCTGACTAAGTTTGATGATGATTGAGACAAAAATGTGACCGCTAGAGTGTTAACATGGTTTTTCTATTTTTAGCTCTTGTGACCTAGTTCTTCATCCGAGATGACCCATGTTCAAACTCATCCAAGCTATCACCTAGACAAGCATCCTGACCAAGTTTGATGATGATTGAGGCAAAAATGTGACCGCTGGAGTGTTAACAAGGTTTTTCTATTTTTAGCTCCGGTGACCTAGTTTTTCATCCCAGATGACCCATATTCGAACTCATCCGAGCTATCACCTAGACAAGCATCTTGACCAAGTTTGATGATGATTCATGCAAAAATGTGACCGCTAGAGTGTTAACAAGGTTTTTCTATTTTTAGCTCCGGTGACCTACTTTTTCATCCGAGATGAGCCATGTTCGTACTCATCCAAGCTATCACCTAGACAAACATCCTGACCAAGTTTGATGATGATTGAGGCAAAATTGTGACCGCTAGAGTGTTAACAAGGTTTTTCTATTTTTAGCTCCTGTGACCTAGTTTTTCATCCGAGATGACCCATGTTCGAACTCATCCGAGCTATCAACTAGATAAGCATCCTGACCAAGTTTGATGATGATTGAGGCAAAAATGCGACAGCTAGAGTGTTAACAACTAAATGTGAACGGATGACGGACAATCATCGATCCTAAAAGCTCACCCTGAGCATGCTCAGGTGAGCTAAAAACTACAACCCATATTTACTTAATCAAAACACTGTCTATATAGCAGTACAATTAATCTGTTAATTGAGTACATACCTGTCTTAACATCAAGACGATATCTAACAAACCCTCCACAGTCTAGTTGTCTAATCAGATCTTTTCTCCTTAATTCTTCAAGCTGTTCCATCACCACTCTTTCCTCCGCAAAATCTATCCTGTAATAAAATTGTTCAAAAATTTACTTGGGATTAGTTAACCCATGACCTGCAGGAATTGAAGGTGATTGGCCTTTGCCATCAACTTAGAGTCATGTCTGCCTGCATGTCCATGCAATATGACTAGGTTTTGTGTTGTTGGTAGCTCAATTTTTGTAATTTGATACAGAAATCTCGTAAACTTTGAATGGACTATTTCAATGTCAAAGCATGGCAAATCTATTTCACTAATTCTTCAGGTCAAGGGATATGGACTACTATTCTGTATTATCATTCTGCCAGTATTAAAATAGTGAGCATTTTCTTAAAATTCTGTTTCTTTCTTCTAGGATTGCAGTTTACATAGACATATCTAAGAGGTATCAAATCATTTTTCAAGTACCTGATAAGATCTTCAACTGACAAAATGTTGGGATAAGCCGATTCTAGTACATGTAGCAACTTCTCACGTACAATTTCTTCCCATGGCCTCAAGTCTTGCTTTGTGATACCTGAAAAAATATCATTACACATTAAAACACTATCCAACAATATACAAATTGTAGAACCTGTCACATCAAGGAAGAAACACTAGAAATTGTAGACAAGTCTACAACTCTGTCATCTGATTGGCTGACATCCAGCCTAAGAATAATTTCAACAAATGGTTGCATTGTATTCAAAGACTGGTTTCCTTACACAGTTAATTTATAATATTGTGACATGCAATATAACTTTGAACATAGTTAAATCATTATCATTTAATTCAATTTAATTTAATTTTATTCAATTTCATTTAAACAGAAAAGTATATTCATAATGGAGGAAAAACGATACAAAATTTTACAATTACAACATTAAACAAGAGGGCCATCATGGGCCATGATGGCCCTAAGGTCGCTCACCTGTATATAGGCCCACGAAGCAGGGTATTTGGATCAACCACCCTGAAAATTACAATGTTTTCACTTTATTGGTGTATTAGTGAGTAAAGCTCACTATGTGTTTTATCACAGACACCCGTATTTCCACAGGTAAACATCTGCTAATGTAACTTTGTTAAATATTGACTAGGCCTATGAAAACAAGACATGGGGATATCATAGTTTATTTGACATTAGGTATGCACATGTCTTTTGTAAAAATCAGTTTCTGCCTTATTCAAACCCTAATAATTATGTTTATCTCGACATTTCGTTATCTCAATATTTTTTGGACGGTCCGGATGACTTCCAGATAACGAGTGTCGACTGTATCTAAGTTCTAGGCTTTGCACACTCATAGGAGAAGACTTTTAATTTTTTACTATACTTATACATATAAGGAAAATCAATGACCCCCAAGAGTGAGGCCAATTTTGACCCCAGGGCTATAATTTGAACAATTTTTGTAGAGTTTCATCAGATGATGTTTAACACAAAATATCTAAGCTCTAGGCCATGCACTTTAAAGGAGTAGATTTTTTAAAGTTTTTACTACATGTATAAATTGACAAGAGGGCCAAGATTGCCCTAGATCGCTCACCTGACCAATGAAACTCATCAGAGTACTGCAATGTTAAACTATCTTAGAATAAAACGTATCCGAAAATACCTCACTAAAGAAGCAGCTGAAATACTAGTAATAGCACTCGTAATGTCACACTTGGATTATTGCAATGTCATTCTTTATGGTGTATCCGATTTTGAATTGAAAAAAATGCAACGTATTCAAAACATGTGCGCTAAGTTAGTTCTGCAACGAAAGAAATTTGACAGTTCAAGGCAAGCATTGTTCGACCTTCATTGGCTGCCCATCAAATCTAGAATCGAATATAAAATTCTGACTTTTGATAACAATTGTTCAATCGGTCATGCTCCAAAATACCTTTCTGAACTCCTAACCAAACAAGTACCAAATACCCGACTACGTTCAGCTAAAACCTCTGAGAACTGCTACGTTATTCCATTCAATAAAAGAAAAACATTTAGTGACAGAAGTTTCGGAACTATTGGTCCAAAATTGTGGAATCCGCTGTCATTAGAGTTGAAACAATCTAAAAATATTGATGTATTTAAGAGAAATCTTAAAACACATTTTTTCAGAAAGTTTGAATCACTATTTTAAAATCTGAAATGAGATAAACATGAGTAACGTATAACTGATGACTGACAGTGTGATGAATGTGCAATGTAAATGAATATTTTATTCTTTTTAATCTATTTGTAATCAAGTTACATGTATGTAAATAATCTTATCTCATGCTACATGTATATCAGTTTTATCATTTTATGGTCTCTAAATTTTTTTAAAAATATGTTAATTGGAATTGTATGTAAAAGCTTTTATTTCATTTGATGTTGATCCACATATTCTTATGCATTCACAATTTTATTCTTATTATATTATATGTACTGTACAACGCCGTTGAATATTGTTAAATAGAAACAGGTGTTTAATTAAATAAAAAGTTTCAAGTTTCAGAGTTATTACTTAGGCAAGCATCCTGACCAAATTTGATGACAATTGAGTCAAAATTGTGACCACTTAAGTGTTAACAAGGTTTTTCCATATTTGGGCAGTTTGACCCCAGGTGACCCATATTCGAACTTGACCTAGAAATCATCAAAACAAGAACTGGTCGAACCGGGTGATGCTCCCCAAGTAAGTTTTGGACACAGAAAAGTATACCTCTTGAAGTGTCAGAGTTATGTCCCTGACAAAGTTCAAAGTGTACAAATGGCAATTACTCCAAAATTAAGCAAAGCAGTTAAGTTTCTTTTGTGCTGCACTTCTATTTAATGAGATCAATCTAACTACAAACCTCTTATGGTTTCAGAGCTATGTATTGGACAAAGTTCAAAGTGAAAAAAAATTACCAAAGGGGCAATTACTTCAAAACAAGAGGGCCATGATGGCCCAAAGTCGCTCACCTGTATATAGGCCCCCGGAGCGGGGCCAGTTTAAACCCCAGGGCTTTTATTTGAACAAACTTGGTTGACACCCATTAGAAGATGTTTCATGCTAAACATCTAAGGTCTAGCTTATTGGGTTTTTTAAAAGAAGATTTTTCATGTATGTGTATATATATATATAGATAAAAATTATAATGTTTAAGAAATAACAAACTCTATGTAAAATCGGTAGCGCTTTCAATGCTTTCTTGGCATATCTTCAGCCGAAACTTTAATAAACAATAAACATATAAACAAATGACGTAACGTCATGAAGAAAAGCGGGAACGTTAAATGATAACGTATTTCCCGGCAAACACAATATGGTTATTTATACTGAAAAATTATAATATTACGGACATTGAGCATAATCCGTACAATCTGGCAGTGAATTAATGACATTTATTAAAGGGAGGTAATAAAATTCACAAGTTAATAATTTTATGGCCACAAATTGTATGGTAATTAACAATTTTTACTCAATAAAGATTGGTAAATAAACGAACAATTGGACTGAATAAAATCACAAGCGTTTCTTTCATAATTAAAAATGAAGAGATTGTAATAAATATGAAGTACTTGTATATATATACCCTGTTAAACGATTATCACCAATGAGCATTTAGCTGTGGTTTTAATAACTTGATTAAAAGTTTTTCTTTTTCTTCTCTAAAATTGTCACTTTCGATTAACATCTTATATAGAGGGAAAATGCTAAATTTACCTCCTGAACAATTATGTAAATGTTTATTTACTTTTAACATTCTGAGTTCTTCAGTGTTTGTTTGTTGCCTATGTAAAGTCATACGTTTACATAATTCATTTTTTGTTTGGCCAATATAAAACTGTTTACAGTTGTCACAAATTATTGAATATATCACATTTTTTGAAACACAGTTCATACTTTGTTTTATCTTAAATGTCTTACTGTTACAAAATTGTATTTCATTTCCTTCTATTAGAGAAGGACATGTCTTACACCTACTCCTGTTGCATTTAGAAATTGTTGTTACAGTATTATTTGTCATGTCGAACTTTGAAGAGGTTAAGATGTTTTGAAGATTTTTTGCTTGTCTTTTACTGTTTATAATGCGCTTCTTTTCTAAAACACTGTTCATCCTTTCACTTTTTCGTAACACATTCTCACAAGATCGAATTGCTTGGGAAATATTGGTATTTTTGGGATTAAATGTTGTTACACATGGGATAACGTTGTACTTGTTGTTGTTGTACTTGCCGGGAAATACGTTATCATTTAACGTTCCCGCTTTTCTTCATGACGTTACGTCATTTGTTTATATGTTTATTGTTTATTAAAGTTTCGGCTGAAGATATGCGAAGAAAGCATTGAAAGCGCTACCGATTTTACATAGAGTTTGTTATTTCTTAAACATTATAATTTTATCTATTTCAACACTGCACAAGGACCATTTATCACATTTTAATATATATATATATATATATATATATATATATATATATATATATATATATATATGTATATGTATGTATGTATGTATGTATGTATATATATATATATATATATATATATATATATATATATATATATATACATACATATATATATATAATATATACATAATATGTATACATATATATATCTATATACATATATATGTGTATGTATCTATATTGTTATATATATATATATATGTATGTATCTATATTGTATATATATATATATATATATCATATATATATATATATATAATATGTATATATATATATATATATGTATGTATATATATAATATGTATATATCTAAAAAAAAAAAAGTCGAGCTAATGAATGACCCCTGGGGCGGGGCCAATTTTGACCCCAGGGCTCTTATTTGAATGAACATGGTAGACATCCATTAGAACATGTTTCATGCTAAAATATCTTTAGCTCTAGCTCTTTGCATTCTTTAAAAAGAAATTTTTTTAAGTTTTTACTATATGCATATAGGGAAAATCAATGACCCCCTGGGGCGGGGCCAATTTTGACCCCAGGGCTTTTATTTGAACAAACTTGGTAGACACCCATTAGAAGATGTTTCATGCTAAATATCTTAGCTCTAGCTCTTTGGGTTCTTTAAAAGAAGATTTTTTTTAGGTTTTACTATATACATATAGGGAAAATCAATGACCCCCAGGGCGGGGCCGATTTTAATTCTAGGAACAAAATTTGAACAACTTTGGTTTTTGGACCTATAGATGATACCATAGACCAAAATATCAAAGCTCTAGGCCATTTACTTTCAGACCAGAAGATTTTTCAAGTTTTCACTATATGTATATAATGAAAATCAATGACACCTGAGGGCGGGGCCAATTTTGACCCGAGGGCCATTATTTGAACAATCTTGGTAGAGGTCTACCATACAATGTTTCATGCCAAATATCTTACCTGTAGCCTTTGCCAATTCAGAGTAGAAGATTTTTTTATGTTTTACTATATACATATTAGAAAAACCTATGACCCCCCGGGGCGGGGCCAATTTTGACACTAGGGACAAAATTTGTACAATTTTGGTATTGGACCTTCAGATGATACCATAGACCAAATATCAAATTTCTAGGACATTTACTTTCAGACCAGAAGATTTTTCAAGTTTTCACTATATGTATGTAATGAAAATCAATGACCCCCCGGGGCGGGGCCAATTTTGACCCTAGGGCCATTATTTGAACAATCTTGATAGAGGTCTACTACACAATGTTTCATGCCAAATATCTAATCTGTAGCCTTTGCCAAATCAGAGAAGAAGATTTTTTTAGATTTTACTATATACATATAAGGAAAAACCTATGACCCCCCCCCCCGGGGCGGGGCCAATTTTGACACTAGAGACAAAATTTGAACAACTTTGGTAGAGGACCCATAGATGATACCATATACCAAAAATCAAAGCTCTAGGCCATTTACTTTCAGACCAGAAGATTTTTCAAGTTTTCACTATATGTATGTAATGAAAATCAATGACTCCCCAGGGCGGGCCAATTTTGACCCGAGGGCCATTATTTGAACAATCTTGATAGAGGTCTACTACACAATGTTTCATGCCAAATATCAAATCTGTAGCCTTTGCCAAATCAGAGAAGAAGATTTTTTTAGATTTACCTATAGACATATAAGGAAAAACCTATGACCCCCCCCCCCCCCGGGCGGGGCCAATTTTGACACTAGGGACAAAATTTGAACAACTTTGGTAGAGGACCAATAGATGATACCATATACCAAAAATCAAAGCTCTGGCCCATGTACTTTCAGACAAGAAGATTTTTTAATTTTGTGTTTTTTGAAATCCTTTTCTGGCCCTGTGACCTACATATGCAACAGACCGGAACCATTTGAACAACTTTGAAAGGGGACCACCCAAGGATCATTTCTGTAAAGTTTGGTTGATGTGCAGTCATTGGTTTCAGAGGAGATGTTGTTTATGTTAAAAGTAGACGACGCACGACGCACGACGACGGACACAGGGCGATCACAATAGCTCACCCTGAGCATTGCTCAGGTGAGCTAATTAAGCGAGGTGGAGTTATGACTCTTTTGCACTGCACTTCTATTCAATGAGATGTATCTACCTATAAAGTATAATGTTGATATCTGTTATAGTTTAAGAGTTATGTCCCAGACAAAGTTCAAAGTGTAAAAATGAACAAAAGGCAATAACTCCAAAATTAGGCAAGGCAGAGTAATGGTTCTTTAGCACTGCACTTTCACCCAATAAGATCTATCTACCTACAAAGTTTCATTCTAGTTTAAGAGTTATGTCCCAGACAAAGTTCAAAGTGTAAATATGAACAATTAAGCAAGACAGAGTTATGGTTCTTTAGCAGTGCACTTCCATCCAATGAGATCCATCTACCTACAAAGATTCACATTGATATCTCTTATAGTTTAAGAATTATTTCACAGACAAAGTTCAAAGTGTTAAAATGAACAAAGGGCAATAACTCCAAAATTAGGGAAGACAGTGTTATGGTTCTTTAGCACTGCACTTCTACAAAATGAGATCTATCTACCTACAAAGTTTCATGTTGATATCTCTTATGGTTTAGAGTTATGTCCCGGGCAAAGTTCAGAGTGTTAAAATGAACAAAGGGCAATAACTCCAAAATTAGGGAAGACAGTGCTATGGTTCTTTAGCACTGCACTTCTACAAAATTAGATCTATCTACCTACAAAGTTTCATGTTGACATCTATTATGGTTTAGAGTTATGTCCCGGGCAAAGTTCAGAGTGTAAATATAAACAAAGGGCGATAATTCCAAAACAAGAGGGCCATGATGGCCCTATATCGCTCACCTTAAGGAATAGATCTTTAAAGTATTTTTCTTTTTAAAGACAAGCACCAGGTTTATAAAATTCTTTTATGTCATTTAAAGGCTAGTGTCAAATGTAAAGTATTTTTGGCCAACAGCAACAGGAATGCAAACAAGTGTATAGAAATACCTTTTTTTTCTTTTCTTTAAAAGCAGGGCTTGACACTAACGATGGTCCATTATAGGCCCTTGTATATCAGACCCCCGGGGCGGGGTCAATTAAACCTTGGGACTTTTATTTGAACAAATTTGGTAGACACTCACTAGAAGATGCTTCATGCTCAATATCAAAGCTCTAAATCTTTGGATTTTTAAAAGAAGTTTTTTTAAGTTTTTACTATAGACATATAAGGAAAAGCAATGACCCCTGGGGCGGGGCCAATTTTGACCCCAGGGCTTTTATTTTAACAAACTTAGTAGACACTGATCAGACAATGTTTCATGCCAAATATTTAAGCTATAGATCTTTCGGTTTTTTAAAAAAAGATTTTTAATTTTTTTACTATAGACATATAAGGAAAAGCAATGACCCCAGGGGCGGGGCCAATTTTGACCCCAGGGCTTTTATTTTAACAAACTTGGTAGACGCTGATCAGACAATGTTTCATGCCAAATATTTAAGCTCTAGCTCTTTCGGTTTTTTAAAAGAAGATTTTTTAAGTTTTTACTATATACATATAAGGAAAATCAATGACCCCCCAGGGCATGGCCAATTTTGACCCAAGGGCTTTTATTTGAACAAACTTGGTAGACACTCATCAGACAATGTTTCATGCCAAATATTTAAGCTCTAGCTCTTTCGGTTTTTTAAAAAAAGATTTTTCAAGTTTTTACTATATACATATAAGGAAAAGCAATGGCCAATTTTGACCCCAGAGCTTTTATTTGAACAAACTTGATAGACACTCACTAGAAAAAGTTTTATGCCAAATATCAAAGCTCTAGGTCTTTCATTTTTTTAAAAGAAGATATTTTAAGTTTTTTCTTTCGGTTGCCATTGCAACCAGAGTTCTTCATGGAATTAAATTCTTTGATCAATTTTTAAAGGTGACCATCAATGGACCATTCCTGTGAAGTTTGGATGAAATTGGCTTAGCGGTTTATGAGGAGATGTCGTTTAAAGTAAAAGTTTACAGACGGACGGACGACAGACGGACGCCGGATGAAAAGTGATCACAAAAGCTCACCATGTCACTTTGACAGCTTATGATCGTAAACATTAAGGGCACGACATGGGCACTGAGGTAAAATTGCGTCATTCTTTTATCTCCCTGAAATCCCTTAATCAATCAATAATTATCAGCATTAATTAAAACTAGAAATGTGTCCATAGGACACAGGTTCCTCCCACACTCCACCGATTTGTCAATCTTATGTCTCTAGGTCAAATTTTTTTTTTTGGCTACATGTGCCCAAGTTGAAAACTAAAAATCTTCTATTAAGTAAAGGGCAAATACTTAAATACTGAATAAATCCAAAAGAAAACCCCAAGGTGCCTAAGTACACATGGTGACCAACATTCTTGTAAACTTTCAGGCCTACAGGTCATAAACTTTTTTGAGCTACGTGCAACACAAGTTAAATATTGTAAATTTTTACTAAGTCAAGGGCAATAACTCTAAAAATACTAAACACAAGTGTGTGGAGTTTCAATCCATTCCCTTCAGTTGTTATGGAGATACCAGCTTACATGCAAAAACTTAACCACAGGGACGCCGACGCCAACAAATGGGTGACTGCATTAGCTCGATTATTCTGCGAATAGTCCAGCTAAAAATCTATCATGTTAAGCTTTGACCTTTAAGTGTGACCTTGACCTTGAAGGTAGGGATGCAGGTGTTGTGCATGACATAACGTCTTATTATTGAGACTATTTGTATTTTCAAAATCCCTTGAACTATGAAGAAGTTATAGATTGGACCACAAAATATACCTTATAACAAAAGACTATGTAATTCTTTGACCTCTAAGTGTGACCTTGACCTTGGAGGTTGGGCACAGATGTTACGCATGACATATCATCAAATTATTGTGACCATTTGTGCCAAGTATTTTCAAAATCTCTTAATCTATGAAGAAGTAATGGACGGGACACAAAATATACCAAATAACAGACTCTGTTAACCTTTGACCTCTAAGTGTGACCTTGACCTTGGAGGTAGGGATGCAGGTGTTGCGCATGACACATCCTCTTATTATTGTGACTATTTGTGCGAAGTATTTTTCAAAATCCTTTGATCTTATGAAAAAGTTATGGACCGGACACAAAATATACCAAGTAACAGACTATGTAAGTATTTGACCTCCAAGTGTGACCTTGACCTTGGAGGTAGGTGACCAGTTTTTGCGCATGACACATCATCTGATTATTGTGAACAATTATGGAAAGTATTTACAAAATTCCTTCACAGATAAGAAGGTTATGATGGACCGGACACGACATATACCCTCAAAAAGACAATGTTGACCTTGAATGAGCAAGTGCAACCTTGACCCTGGAGGTAGGGGTCTGGTTGTTGTGCATGACACATCCTCTTATTATAATAAACATTTGTGCCAAGTTATTTCAAATTCCTTTTAATAAATGACAAAAGTTATGGACCGGACACGAAATATACCTGTAACAGACTATGTTAATATTTGACCTCCAAGTGTGACCTTGACCTTGAAGGTAGGTGACTGGTTTTTTGCGCATGACACATCGTCTGATTATTGTGAACAAAATTATGGCAAGTATTTACAAAATCCCTTCATTGATAAGAAAAATTATGGACCGGCATATACCCTCAAATAGGCAAAGTTGACCTTGAAATGAGCAAGTGTGACCTTGACCCTGGAGGTAGGGGTCTGGTTGTTTGTGCATGACACATCGTCTATTAATAATAAACATTCGTGCCAAGTTATTTCAAATTCCTTGCATAAATGACAAAGTTATGGACCAGACACGAAAGTGTGACAGACGGACGGACGTTCTCACAGGACAGTAATTATGTGGCTACTCTATTGTTCTCTCTATTGTTCTTTTTAGCCACACAAAAGAAAATAGCCACATAAAAGCATTACGGAATGAATGACATCAAAGAGAAAGAACAGTTACCTATTGTCCCTCTAGCCACATAATTTCTCTCATGTGAGTGCGGACGGACGGACGTTCGGACGGAGCCTATTTCTATATCCCCCTTTTTGCTTCGAAAAGGCTGGGGACAATTAAAATTTAATATTTGACCTTGATGGTCAATGTCATTCAAAGATCAAGGTATTAAAGATTAAAAGTTTTAAAATCCTACGCTATTGTAAGAAAATAGTTATGGATGAAATGGCATTAATTTCCATGAATAAATATCCAGTTGAGGTAAACCATTTTACAATATGAATGGAATATGGAAGATATGCAAGGAAAAAAAAATTATTGGACAAATGTTTTGCAGTTAGAAAAGCCGTTACCGGCCCAATGGGGGCAGTGTTTACCCACAGGGGATTGGTTTCAATCTTGATTTCTCGTTTACAAGTTTCAATTACAATGATAATTTCCAAACTTTAAGTTTTAATCGTCTTGGAAAAACCATGAAGGGACAGACAAACACCACAGGGACAGTCAAAACAAGGTTTACTCCTATTATAACCCCAACTTGTAGGAAGCTCCAATATATTTACCTTTTCTTGATCAACTACAATTGTGTAATATAGTAGCCTTAAAGAAAGAAAACCATATAGGGGACAAAATGGGTTTGATGTTTGCAAAATAATCATTCATTTTCTACATGGACCAGATACTTCATTGAAAATGATAAATTACTATTTGGTGGTGTTTTGAATTTAAACTTCAGCTCTTAAACCCTTGACCTTCCACTGGGCTGTGTGATTGGAACCTTTCCTTTATACAGTCGGGCGGGAACATCAAAACAGAACTCATCTCGGTGAAAAGAACCAAACCAACGGTCTCTACCAGAAAGTCACATAACGGGAAAAAAAGACCAAACCAGATTATCGCTATACAGTTAAAACAAAATATGAATTTTCCATAAGCACCATGCGCCACACCAACCAACGAGACACAAAACATACCACAGGATAGATGTCCACTCGAGTTGAAGAACAACAACACACACTCTATCAGAAAGATTTCAGTAACATTACAAAAATACACCCGACTAACCGATAAGAATCATTTCATTGAGTGTACTGCACTGTGTCAGAACGATTTATGAGCCTTTTACGGAATTAAATAGTCATCAAATTTGTGTCATGGATTAACTTGTATATTGTAGTCTAAACAACATAATTTGTTCGATCCATTAGAAATTCTCTAATAGTCTTCCCCCCACGTTCGATATGTATGAGGTCATCCTGAGAGGTCAAAAACTAGGTCACCACATGTGCCTTACCTTAACTAATATGGATAATCCTTGTTACACTTAGTGGTCACATTTTTGACACAACCTGTCATGAAAAACTATTGCTGTCTAAGAAAAGCTCTTACTCACTAGCGATAAAATTTAGTCCGTGAGTCGATGATTAATTTGCACTTCGGGTCAGTGTCATGTGAAAAGTGAATTCTAGGAGCATCCTTGAGACCCTACCCCTTAGTTTAAATCGCTAATCTATAGATCAAAACATCTTAGATCAGGATGACATGTATTAAAAGAAGATATATTTGTGCCCTATTGAAATATTGTAGAGTTGGCACATTGATTTTATTTCCTCCGAATTGAAAAATACTTTTAGGTACGACGAGGAGACCATATAATTCAAAAAACCTTGTGGATCACCCCACAACCATTCTAAGTGGTAACACATTTAATATAACCCCAATTATTAAGTGAGATACCTATATCAAGAATATGAACTGTGCGATAAATATAAAGTCAATGTATGGTTTGCGCCCATACAACCAATCGAACATAGTGTTGGGCCTACACTTTGCTCATTCCAAGAGAGGCATGAGATGAAAACTAGAGTACACAGGAGGCTAAAAATTAAAGAACAACCGAACGCTAAAGCGTCGTAGAATCATCTTATGGTGTCACATTTTTTTTGTATCTTCAGACGGGTCAATTCAAATCAAAACGTTTTCAGAATGCTCATATAGCGTGTCATACGAATACAATCTGGGTGTGCGATAAGTAATAGGAACCATAATGGATTTTGCTATATTCCGCTTATCAGGCGATCTGGTGCAGAAGAAAACTAGTTGATCACAAGGAGACTACAGGAGAACTAGAACAACACTATAGTGAAAGGTTGCAACAATATATGGCTAGTCATCTATTTGACTCATATTTTCTCTATCTGAATTCACAAGTGGGTCAGAGGAAAAATGCTCTGTGTATATATCAACAATGGTTAATATGCCTTCTGAATGTCAAGAGCTACGATATTGGCTCACACTGGACCGTCACTCTCACTGCTATACAAAAATATGAGGGAGTAATCCTGGTTAATACTAGACTCAGTCGTAGAATCACAATTTTTGACACACCATGTGCAGCAAACCTTGGTCAAGAAGAGCCGCTTCTTAGTAATTGTTCGGATGAGTTGACGGGTCCAAAGGTGGATACAGCTCGATCTAGCGGCCATCTTGGCTTCTTGTTTACTTTTTTTGATTCGAGTCTCCAGTGGCTATATTAACTCTCTTGAAAAATTTACATAACCGATATTGTCAAACCAGACTAATAAAGTGTAGTCAACTCATAACATTTATAGAAATGGGACACCTTTCAAAGCATTCACCTCATTAAAAGTGGGGTATGATAGCAAGAGGGATCGTTATCTGTCATTATGCTTACAAATATCTGCGGAAGGGGCCTGTAAAAAGTCGCCCTGTGGCACTTTGTCGATCTAACTTTGAAGGCATTATCTGAGCATCACATTATTCTGATTTCATGTCATGAACCAGTTTTGATTTAGGAGAAAAGTCACATGGTTTTATATCACTAAATATATATAAATCATTGTCAGTGATGAGGACTAATAGCAACTAGAAAAACAACATACTAAATGTGATTAATACCCCCGGGGATGATTGAAAATTAAAAAGAAAGGTTCTCGGAAAATTAACGTGATATCTGCTCTCACGGAAATGAAGATGAAATGGGATGAGTTCTAACTCTAGTGAAACATGGAATATATCGGGTTGTAAAATAGAGACAGGATAGTGCAATAAGAAAGATTATAGATATGTGGGCAATTTACACAGATATTTTAGCCGGTATTTATTTCGCTCTATCGGTTATCTCGATTATCATTTCCCTTTCACATGTTAGTCCATTGTGAACCAATTGATTGAATGTTTTATTATATAATATACTCTGCGTAATAAGTCCGAAAGAAAGTTAATTTGTCTATCTAGTTGAGTCTCACTGATTCTACTTCCTTTTCATTGCGCTTTGTCCAACTGTATCTTAGAACTCGCATTATGATACTCGATCACAAATTTAGATATTAGTGGCCCTAGGCGAAGCGAAAATCATTGGAACAAAAAGAGGAACTTACACATCTGAGCAATAATCTTACATTGAAGTATTGAGTTTTTTTGCTTGTATTGTTCATACTATGTGCACTGACACGTTCAATTAAAAAGCTGTCAAAGACTCTGTATAGTAAATTTTCATATGTAAAATTAAGACCGTAAATTATTATATGTTATGGCGAATAATGCGAATATTTGGGACCAGAAGCAACCGGGACCCTGATGAGTCACCTGCTACAGGAACATAGAACACCACCACAGAAAAAAGAACCCTTAAGCAACTTTTAAAATTTAGAAAGGTGTTTAGAGCATAGTGAAGAAAATATGGAGACCAAATACAAAATGAGATAAGCAATACAGTTAAGGCTCTACGCGAAGATCACAATAGGATAAAAACCATAACCCCCAATAGAGTTCTATATCGATAATCAAAGTCCGCCCACCCTAATATTATACACTCCACCAATCGACCACTCCAAATTATCCAAGACATTTTGGCCCCGGACGTTTTCAACCCATCAACCATCTGTACCTCCCTAGTGGGCATTCTGAGCCTCGCTCAATTAATTCCGCGACAAAACATTATCTCCATTCTTTAAAATATTCCCAGTAATTAAATTCAGTATAATCTCATCCACAGAAATGGTTAATTGCATAATGGACCCGACTCACCCAGGATATTCTATTTCATATTAACAATGATTCAGTGAAGAGAGTAACTATTTGTATACAAGTCATGGCCAACTGCCAGTGCGGACAAAATCGAATGTCATTGTTTCTCGCGCCTTCTCTTAATCTAGTACACTGTCTCAATGAGTCTCACAAAGGCAGCGCACACTTTATAAGGAAGAATAAAGGGAAATTATTATAGCCAGGTGATAAAATTCCAAAAGTTTAAGATTTGAGTATTCCTATGGTATAATCTGCAAGTTGAACTTATAGTATTATACAACTCTCTCACTTGTGTTGTTCTGTGATCATAGAGAGTTAAAATATTATTGTGAGTAAGATGTAGAGATAAGCATCCTCCAAGTGAATCCCGTGGCTTCTTGTTATGGTAATCTCAAACTTTAGTTTGATTGTAACTATCCAGTTGTCCATGATTTTACCATGTACTGTAGTAACTGAATTTGATAATTGTCAGATGAACAGAATTACTATAAAAATACACGATTCAATAAAGTGAAGACTTTTCATAATAATTTTAGCAACTTGAATTTATTAGATCATATAAATAAATCGGTTGTTAATTAATATTATATGAAAATATAGAAGATATTGAGATATTTAAGAATATATAAAAAGTAAAAAAAAAAATTAATTTGATCTCAATAAAATATCTAGATAACTCGTGTTACAAGTAATACTTCAAAATTAAATACCATATGATATAAATACAAGGGCATAAAAAGTTAAGAAAATAAATTTTTTTTCCGATTGTGAATAATATTTTCAACTTCGTCTTCCTTTTGTTTACCACGCTCGTTGGGTAAACAATGGGTCTCTTTTACGAGTGTGATCTGACTCTAGTGGAGTTGTTGGCGAAGCTGTCTTGGATTATGTTTCTAGTTTTCTAGGCGGGTCATCAGGGGTGAAAATATGACGTCTCAAACTACCCTAATACAAGTGTTCCGTGTAGTGGCTCAAAATTACTGGTAAAGCGTAGTATCGCGATCATTCTTAAATCCAATATTCTGTTCTAATATAGAATGACTATATATTAGAAAACCGTTTGATGTATTTATCTTTATTTGAGTAAAGTCACAAAAATATCTTTCATCAAATTATTACAGGGTTGCATTTGTGGTAAACTCTTTGTCATTCAGACATTATTTTTTAGATATCAGCTCCATGAACTGGATCTCACATCCTATAACAGTCATGGTTCATATTTAACAAAGCTCTACATTATAGAACATTTATGATCCTTCTATGCAGTTTGTTATCCGCGTTTACTCTAAGAGTTTTGTCACTATAAAATGGTTGCAAATCATAGGCTAGAGATGAAATTTAAAAATACAGATTGTTAAAAAATAAAAAAGAAATTAAGGAAAAAGTCAGCATGGTGCGACTGTATTCAAATGCTCCAACAAAAGCTTGGTTAGACTTTTGAAGAAATATATATACATAATTTAAATTAGCGATTCAGAAATTGCCTGTGAGGTGCTGAGATTATCAGTGTGCAAAGTGTTTATCAAAGCAATGTCTCTAGAGTAAGTTAAAGAGATGAATGCGTTGACGCAGAATATGAAACAGTACAACTGAAGGTTCAATAGAAGATAGGAAAGAATCCCTACAGCTATAGTATTTATAATAATTTGGTTTAGAGCCGGTTCAGTTTTGGATGTGTCTGTTCTGATGACATTCATATAAGTGATGGTACTTGTTTGGGTTTGTTGTATATTTTTCATATTTTCACTTTATCGACTACCTTCTTATTCATTTTCTAAATATTTTATATTATATAGAATCCACCTCTAACATTTCTACTTCACTAAATGTAGTAGAGTTAATGAATAAAATTCAAATACAAGTTAAGAAAGTGTTATTGAACAAAATATTTTGAAATAAGATTAATTTAAATGGCTTTCATATGTGTGACCTGATAGTACAAGGTCATAAACACTATCTAAATATATTAGCTATGAATCTTTTTGCGAGCGCATATACTCCAGAAAAAATCATTGTTCAATATAATATAAAAGGGTTTATCTAACAATATATTATAATAAATGTTTAATAATTATGCTCGAACAGACGTTTTTCCGTTGTCGTTGTAACATTTTGATTTTCAGTAGTTTGTAGGCCTAATGATCTATTTTCCGCAACCACGCCCACACCACCCCACACCCCACCCCACTCACCTCCCCGCTCCCACAAAAACAAGTGGTTGCTATTAGAAAGTCTGAAAAAGAGGGGGGGGGAACATATATTTTTAATACTAAATGTCAATCTCAAGTGTATGCTTAATTCTCCAATTTAATAAACTAAATTGAACAACCATTACTAACCCTTGTCAGCAAACAAGACACTAATATTAATGGGTGTGGACACAGATCTGAAATGATTCCCCCATGTAATTCATGTGTCACATAGGATCAAAGATTATATTTTTGAATTGCTAAAAGTTCAAGATAAATAATCTTAAATCACTCTTCACTATACTTTTTAATTAATTTTTGGTTCCCTCATAAGAAACTCATGCTAACATATCCTGAGATGAACCCAAAGGTTATGTGAAAATTAACAATAATGTGATAATATGACACTCTATATTCCACAGAACTATTCCAATTTGACCTTAACTATGGTGCTAATTATATACGAGAACGCTGTATCTTTGAAGGAATCAGGATGGTATTGCCTAAAAATTTTACTTACTTGGGATTTTCAATCTGTTTTAATGGCGTGACAATACATAAAAGAAGATTAATTTAACTGACCGTAAAGATTAATTGAAAAAAAATATTTTTGATATAGCTTTTACTTACATTGTCCTTTTCAGGTAGAATGTAGAACTGAAAGATAAAAAATCAAAAAGTTATAAGTTAGGTATAAGCAAAATTTCAAGCAACAAAATTAAATATCTTGACCTGGAAAATTCAAGGTAAAATTTCAATTTTCCAGTCTGCGTCAATAAAACTTAAAGTCTTGGTCTAGTTTTGATGTGTCCCAAGTATGGAAAGGCATTACCATTGAGAAATGAAAAAACATTTAAAAGGTATTATTAATGGTTTAAAGTTTTCAACTTCAAACAAGCCAAACTTGTACTCTTACTGTTAGCAATATCCTCTTTCTTTTGAAAAAAAGTCGTAGCTTAAAAAAATGATAAGTAAGGACAACGGAAGCTTTCGAATTAAACAGTAATTAAACAAATTTAATTTGATAACCTTTCATTGTTTTGTTCTTTGGAAAAAAGGGTCATAGCTAATATTGGAATAAATGTCCCGATAGACATAAGAAAAAGCCTTTAAATAATTAAACATTCCAATTCATAAACCACATTCTATTGGATATTCTTAAACTTTTCTGGAATAAAAATGGTTAGAGTGATTAATAATAATTAAAAAATTTTTTAAAAATGAAAAAGGGATAAGGTATGACTAAGTGAAAAGAAAAACTTACACCAAAACCAGGTTAAAAATATGGACAACAGCCAACAAAATTCCAAAAACTAAGGGCAAAACCAATTTTAAAATACTAATAAGCTTTGTAGGTTTTTCTATTCCAGTTTTATTCCTCGCAATCACTTCACACAATCTGAACCTCACACAACGTTCAGCAAACCTCAACAGGCAAAATCTTGACACAATAAAATAATGATATAACACTATATCATACCACTTGGGCTCACGGGGGGCCATGCCTTGGAACTTTTCTTATTCTTTTTATTTTTTTAAATTCCTGTATTTTTTTAAAATTCTTCCTAGCCCTTGATTGAACAAACCAAACGAAAAGAGCCAAGGACCCTATTAAGCATGTAAATTGAAAGGAGGATTTGATATCTAAAGAAATTTGTGACAAAACCCACAAGCACCCTGTATGATGATTGATTTTGACCCTAAAAACGATGTGCCATGGTCTTAATAAGCATTCAATGGACAAAACAGTTTGTAAAAATGAATGGGTCTAACCGCTTACCAGTAAATTTGCTACGTTTGTATGGGAGGATGCGTCCCATAACTTTTTTCCACCCCTGGGAATTTGGGGGGACGCCGCTAGAAACTAGAACAATAATCCACAGGGACCAACAAGATGGCCCTAAACACTTCCACTGGTCAGATTTCTACTTTGACATTATTACAGCGGACAAATAAGGACAGACAAAATGAAAATTCAACAATCGAAAAAAAAAATTATTTTCTTATTTTTTCACATGCTGATTATAATGGTATTAAGGAACTTGAACTGTTATGAATATTTATTGACAAAAAATGTAATTTTTTTTACTTTAATTTTTCTTAAAATCTACATAACAATCATATTCAAAAAATAAAACAAACAGATTTATTATAATCAAAAATCAGTGCTAAAATTTATATGAAAATCTTTCAAAAAAACTAAGGCCCCCATATATTAAAAAGACCTTAACATAATGAACTGTAATCCAAAAACTATAATCAAACTTTAAAGTAAATAAACAAGAGAAGCCACGGATGGATGGCTCTGAAATTTGGGCTAAAACCCTTCACATAAATTAAAAAACTCCTCTAATGAACAGGGAACAATGATTACTTGTAACTATAATTCAAAAGCAGAATATAAAAATCTTAAATTCCTTAAACTGGATATCACAAAGTTTAGTTTAATTATTCTGGGAAGTGTGGGGCTTGAGTACCACATTACGGCTGCTATTTGCTAAGGGAAAAACAACAGTTTCAAAAAGATGTTGTACAATAGTAAGGAAAATTCAATGGAAACCCCCCCTGCTAATTAAATGTCAATGAAGTGCCTTATTATTATTTACTGATAAAATAACTGACCAAACTTTACTGGTTTTTTTAAGCAGTTGAAAGCGAAAATTAAAATTGCTGGCAGGGAATGCACAACTAGGTGGGACGTTCAAAGATTTGGCTAGAGGGTTTGGAAAACGTCCGGGCGGCCAAAAATGTCTTGGATAAATTTTGGAGGCGATATGGGATTTTTGGGTGAAAATGGATGTCGGAATGATATGGGGTAAATGTTATAAACCAAACTCATTTTTGAATCCTTGTTCCAAAATTATAAATATTAATAGAATTTCAATTTTTCTTTTTTTTGGAAACAAAAAACACTAGGTTTGTTTAAGTGATTTTAATATGTGCGCGAAATTACAACAGAAGGTCAAAAATCAGGGATTTTCGAATCATTTTCAAGCCAAAAATTACATAATTCGGCTTTCAATACAAAAAACTCATAACAATGGTCAAGCGCAATGAAAGAGGGAATTGCAATGTACAATAAAACCAATTAACCTCCATTCTTCAAGTATTTGTAGGAGTTATTCGCCTGTTCTTCCTTTGGGTTTCGGTGCCATAACTTCTAATGTAAGAAATTCAACTTGCATCACCCTTTCATACCAGTTGGTTCAAGCCGGGCAAATTGAGAGGGAAGGTGCCAATGGCTCAAAAGTAAGGCAATAACTTCTTTTGGACTTTATTACAGAGTAATTTAAAAACTTTCATCAAATGGTCAAACCCACATTGAAAGGGAAATGTAACCATACAAAGGAACCGCAACTAATCTTTAAATTGGCCCAAACAACTATAACTCTTTTCAATTCTTTTACAAGCGGTATTCTGTTACTAAGTAGCAATTCCTACATTTCCCGAAAGCAGGTCTTGGCCCCCCGGGGGGTATTAATTCACATTTTAGTAAAATAAGTTCTAGTTTAATTAGTCACAGATTGTTTAATTTATTATATATAAAGTGACGCCACACTGGGTCATGAAACATTGAATTCATTGTGGGATTGCTCAGAATAATTGCCAAAGTAGCAAGGCGGCCGAAAATTGCATTAATGGGCCTAAGACTTTGCCCCATAAATGGGCTTTGGAATTCTCTAAATTTGTTACTTATATAAGTAACATAAGTATTAAATTTTCAAGTATTGCACTGAGACAATAAAAAAGTAACCAAGAGGGCCAAAATGGCCTAGAATCGCCACCTGACCCGTCCAAAACTCATCGAAACCAATTACCTAGAGAAAGCGTTTCCTGGAAACCCAAGTTTTTCATGGGGACAGGGTGTGTCAAAAAATTGTGAACCCCCCACTAGTTGTTTAAAAAGGGATTTCCATATTTTGAAGCAGTTGTGCACCCCCAGGTGGACCCATATTTCGAGCTTTGACATTCGAAAAGCAAAATACCTACACAAGGCATCCTGACAAAGGTTGATTGATTTAAATTGAGTCAAAAATGTGGACCCACTAGGAGTGTTCACCCAAAAGGTTTTTTCTATTTTTAAAGCTCCTGTTTGAAAAAAACCTAGTTTTCCATTCCGAGATAAAAAATCATGTCAAACTTAATCCAAGCATGGACTAGACAAAGGGCATTCTGGACAAAAAGTTTGATTGATGAATGGGTCAAAAAATGGACCAACAAGGAACTTGTTTTTCGCAAGGTTTTCTATTATTTTAGCTCCTGTGGGGGACCTAGTTTCCCACCCGATATGAACCCATGTTCAAATCATCCAACAAAATGGGACTAAACTTGCATCCTGGACAAGGTTCTATAATTGGGTCAAAAATTTGACCCAAACTAAGAGTTGTTCAACAAGCGTTTGATTTTATAGCTCCTGTGAACCTAAGTTTATCGGAGAGAACCTATTGTGGCAAACTCACATCAAAAGCAAAAATATCTAAAAACAAGCATTCCTTGGGACAAAGTTTGATCATTGATTAGGTAAACAAGAAGGGCCAAGATGGGGCCCCTAGGATCGCTCACTGGACGTCCAATTCATTCCGAAACAATTACCTAGACAAAGCGTTCTGACCCAAGTTTCATTTGAAACAGGGTGTGCAAAAAATGTGGACCCCAAACTAGTGTTAAACAAAGGATTAATCCATATTGAGCAGTGTTGACCTAGTTTTGAAAACCCCCAGGGTGAACTCATATTTCGAAGCTTGGACATACTCGAGCAATTACTTTACACAAAAAAAGGCATTTCCTGACCAAGTTTGATTATGATTAATTGAGTTCCAAAAAAAATGTTTTGACGCTTAGATGTTCACAAAGGTTTTTTTCTAATTTTAGGGTCCCTGTGACCTAGTTTATCCATCCGAGATGAATTTCATTTGTTCAAAACTTTATCCAAAGCATTCGGGACTAGACAAGCATTTTCAGGACCAAAAGTTTGATTGGGGATGGATTCGGGTCAAAAATGGACCACTAGGGGACTGTCGGATAGGTTTTCTATTTTTTAGCCTCCTGTGGGACCCTAGGTTTTTCCAACCCGAAGATTGACCCCATGTTTTCGAACTCATTCCCAAACAAAAGGACTAAACAAAATGGTCATTCCTGACAAAGGTTTTTCTTAATTAAATGTGTTTCAAAAAAATGTGAACCCCACATACAAGTTGTCTCACAAGGTTTTTTTGAATTTATAGCTCCTGTGACCCTTTAGGGTTTTCCTCATCGGAGAATAAAAAACCCATCGGTGCAAAATCATCAAAGCAATTATCTAAACAAGCATTTTCCTGAACAAAGGTTAGTGGATTTCATGATTTACTTGTCTTTTTACATAATTATGGTTTATTAATATAACTTGAAAAAACCACCCTGGACTTTTTAAAAAAGTTTTTAGTAAGGTTTGTCAAAATCTTAGCAATCCATTTTGCCCATTTTCCTGGGCTAGAATTTACTTTTGCTGGATAAAATATTATAAAAACAGGAGCATCGGAAAATGATAACTTTATTGGCGCCAAAAATATAATGATAAACATTACAAGCGATTTTTTTCTGCTTGGTGGAATTTACTTTCTCAAAATCCAGTGTAAATGGAATTATTGATGTAGGAAAATGAATATAATTAATTCTTGAAAAAACGTTGTTCGTCAGTTCGGAAATAATAACATGGAAAACAATGGCTTGCCCCATCGGATATGGGAATAATCTTTCAACTGGTTGGGACAATTTAAAATATATATTCTTTTTAATAATACATATACCAAACCCTTTATCCTGGCCAATTAAAAACACACCATTGTTATTAGTTGAGAATTATTTTTTGTATAAAATGGCATAATGGAAGGAAAAAGGGCCCTTTCCCAACTTTGGAAATAATTTGTTATTTTTGTCTTACTTATATTAAAAAGGTGATTGCGGACTAGGCTACATCCAGATGAAATGAGGTCTGTGTTATTCAAATTTCCTGGTTCGCTCATTGAAAAAAAAAAAAACATTTAAACAGGGAATAATTGAACCAAGTTGTTAGGTTTCTATATTGAATCTATATAAATGGAGTTAAAAAATAAATGGTTATGCGAAAAGGTTCAATAAATTAAGTAAAAAACCAAGCATGGCAATGGATGGGCCCCTGGAGGTTTTCACTGTATCATAGGGGCCCCAAAAAAGCACAGGGGCCCAGTTTAAACCCCAAGGGCTTTTATTTGAACAAAACTTTGAAGACAACCCAGTAGAAAAAGATGTTTCAGATTGTTAAGTTTTTACTACACACATATAATGGAAAATCAATGGAGACCCCCCCCCCACCTGGCAGGGCCAATTTTTAAACCAAGGCTTTTATTTTGGAAACCAAACTTGGTAGAACACCCATTTAAGAAATATGTTTCAGCTTAAAAACATTCTATAAGCCTCTATTTTCTCATTGGGTTTTTTAAAAAAGAAAGATTTTTAAGTTTTTTACTATACAATATTACTTTGTAGTTAAAACCAATTGGACAATTCCTCTTATACGGGTGGGGCCCAGTTATTGACCCGGGCTTTATGTTGGAACAAACTTGTAGAACACCTCCCAACTAGAAGAATGTTTCCATCCTCAAATATCTAAATTCTTAGGCTTAAGCTATTTGGATTTTTTCAAAAGAAGATTTTTAAGTCTTTTTGCTATACACATAAAAGGGAAAATCAATGACCCGGGGCTTGGGGGCCCAATTTTGGACCCAGGGCTTTTATATTGGAAACAAATTTGTGTAGGGACACTCACTAGAAGATGTTTCATGCTTTAATATCTAAAAAACTCTAGGCTATTTGTGTTTTTTTTCCCAAAAGAGGATTTTTCTAAGAGTTTTGCTATACACATTAAAGGGAAAATCAATGACCCCCCAGGGGGCGGGGCCAATTTTGACCCAAGAGCTTTCTTATTTAAAACAAAACTTGGTAAACACCCAATTAAAGACAATGTTTCATTGCTAAAATATCTTAGCTTTTAAGGGCTCTTAAGGTTCTTAAAAGGAAATTTTTAAGTTTTACTATAATGCATTATAGGGGAAAATTCCCAATGGGTACCCCTGGCCGGCAGGGGCCAATTTTGAACCCAAGGGCTTTTATTTTCAACCAAACTTGGATAGGTAACCACACCACTGGGAAAGGCGAATGTTTCATGTCAAATAATCTAAGGTTTCTAGCTCCTTTTGGGGTTTTTTAAAAGAAGATATTAAAGTTTTTCTTTTTGGTTGCCCATTGAAAAAACCACTCCAACTTTTCTGAGTTCTGGCCAATTGGAAATTAAATTATTTTTAAAAGGTGGAAACCCAACCCAAAGGAAAAAAAACCATTTTCCTGTGGAAGTTTGGATGAAAATTTGCTTAATGTTATGAGGAGATGGTCATTAAAGTAAAGTTTACAGGACGGTAATGGGGACGCCGGAGGAACGCGCACGCCGGACGAAAAAAAGGCGATCACAAAAAAAGAAATTTGCTCATTTATGTTCGAGGGTGTAAATAATTGAAAAACGCAACCATTTAGGAGTGCTGCTTTGACGCCAGATATTTTGCACGGGGACCGCTAAAGCCATACAATTTTTTTAAGGAATTTTAAATGAAAAGGAACGTTATAATTTTAATCAAAAAACAGTTAACATGGGCAAATTCATGAATCATCTGCCCATTCATGAATGATACATAGCATTTTTCCACAAAATTGCCCCAACCAAAAACAATCAGTTTCTTTTAAAAAATTTGTTATTGGTAGGTCAATCAGCAAAACAAGGAGGGCCCCCATTGAACTGGCCCTGAGTGGGTCGCCTCAACCTGTATAAAAAGGACAAAACAACGGGAAGCGGGAGCCCAGTTAAACCCCAGAGCCTTTTATTGTGAACAAAACTTGGGGAAGACACCCATTAGGAAAGGGGGGACGTTTCAACACAATGTTAAGTTTTTTACTACATACAATTTTTTGTGAAGTTAAAGCTTATAAGTTTACTAGTAGCAGAAAATTCAGATATCTGGTAACTAAGGCCGATGCTTATTTATAAGAACAAAAAGAATTTGTGATTTTATTTTTGCAGCACTGAAAAATAATTTTCATCGGCCGCTCGGTAACGCTACAAAAAATGGGGGGCAGCGAAGGTGGGATATTGACTTATTTGAAGATTTGATAAAAAAAACCTTTATCAATTACCTACGTTTGTTTTTAAATTTTGGTATTACTATGGATTTCAGAAAAAGAAAGATACTAGGCTTAGTATAGGGGTTAATTGGAAAAAGTAAAACAAAATAAGAGAACTAATGTCGAACATATTTTGGTAATTTTGAACCATGTTTTAAAAAATTCAAGACAAAGAACCAGAAATATTTGTTAGTATATATAATTTTATAATAGAAAATTAGTTACAACTTTTTGAATGTGGGTCTAATACTGTAAAAGCAATGAATAAAGTTTGTGTAATTTTTTGGGGAATATTTGTTTTTAAAGCATTAAAGAAAAGTTAGTTTTGATATTTAGTTTGTGATTGCATACGCAATTTTTTTATGTTATTTGTTTTGTAAATTCTGAGATGTATTTTTGCTAAATCAAGTTAAAAGATTTCATACCATTTTCATCATGTAAAGGTAAAGATATTTAATCAGAAACATGCGGGGCGCATGAAGTCGGAGGCGTGGGTAATGTGACGGAAACGTACTTGATGGGTAACTTTATTGCCTCCCTTTCTATAAGTTCGCCAATTTGTATTGGAAAAAAATAATAATGTATCTGTAAATTATCATGGGTATAAAGAGTAGGTATTTTTAATCATTTTTACTTTCAAACCTGTATAACTTTAGGGTATCCTTCAAAGTGTTTTATATTTGAAATTGTTTATCTATTGTTTCACAGTAGTTCATAAGAGAAATAACTTTAAGTAACAGACCTTATAAGATTTTGTTAAGAATCAGTATCAAGAAAACGTTTTATTTTAAATTAGCCAATCAAAATCATTGTTTTTATTCACTGTGGAGATGGTTCAATCACTAGTATAAATAGAGCGTTCACAGTGCAAAAGAGTCAGTTTGGTTTCGTCCGTGGGGCAGATCAGAGCAGTATTATATTTACTAGTGCCAATGCATCTTAGATATCCGGTGCTAAAAATATCTTGCTGCTTCTGTGAAACCTCATGGACAAATGTTCGATAGAAGAAAGTTTGAGAAATGGGTATTTTAAGTTGGTTTGAATATGTATGTGTATAGAACATTTAGAAGGGAATGACGTAGTAAATACATACTAGTGTACAGAAATCGCAGATATCTGGCACTAAGGACGTTTTACTATATCTGTCAAATCTCTTGAGTAATTGTTTAGTTTAAGTATTTAAGGGAAATAGATATTTGAAATATGTTTGGTTATGTCCTTGTAAGAGCGGATCGTAATGATAGTAGCATTTTCATGTACACAGAATCTCAGATGTCTGGTACTGAAATGTTCTATTGTTTCAGTAAGACCTCTCGGGCAAACGGTTGATTAGAAGTATTTTTGTTGAAGTTAAAGCTTATAGTTACTAGTACGCAGAAATCTCAAATATCTGGTACTAAGGATGCTATATTTATAAGACAAAAGGACATTGTGATTTTATTTTGTAGCTATAGATTAGATAACCAACAGCTTGGTACACGCTACACAGAGAAGTAGAGCGGAAACGATTTTTGCTCTATATGCATTATGCAAAACTAATCAAGGGCCATCACTCTGAGTTTAAGTGTCTGACCGGAACAAGGCGACGATATGCGCATCCCCTCTTGGTATTAAAGGTTCCCATAAAGTTTCATTGAATTCCAGCCAGTAGTTGCCGAGAAGTAGCACCGAAACGATTTTTGCTTTATATGCATAATGCAAAACTAATCAAGGGCTATAACTCTGAGTGAACAGGTCTGACTGGAACAAGGCGACGATATGGGCATCTCCTCTTGATATTGATGATTCCCATAAAGTTTCATTGAATTCCAGCCAGTAGTTACAGAGAACTAGCGCATAAACGAAATTTAGACGGACGGATGGACTAAAGGGCCATTTCTTTTATTATTTTTTTTGTTTAATAGAGGGCCATTGCCCCTTATTCTATTGTTACGGAATGAACTCTATTGTTCTCTTTTGTTCTGTTTACTGTTAGATGGCCCCTAACCCTATTTGGTTGCTCGGACGGAAGGACGGACAGACAACGCTAAAACAATATTCCCCGATCTATTGGCGGGGAATAATAATGGCAAAGCATATTCACACACCTAGGAATGCTTACAAAGACTGTTAGATCACCAACTGTGTAACTAAACACCTGTCATACATGTTAAATTTGTTAATTGGCAATCATTATCACAGTACTGTAGAAAAGGTGTGAAAAATATATCCAGATCGAAGGTGTAAAATTCATCGATAGACTTATTTATGGTAAAATATTCTCAAATTATTCTTTATGGACCACATGGTATTAAAGGTTGCCAGAAAGTTTCATTGAATTCCAGCCAGTAGTTGCTGAGAAGTAGAACATCAGAAAATTCAACACATAAAATTTGACTCATAAATTATATAGGTTTAAATAAAGAATAACTTTAAATCGAAGCATAAAGAAAATTGACTAATCTAAGTTTGACACAAAGAAATTATACAGTACTTGTATATTATAATTATGCATTCGATCTTACCTTCAACTTGCACACCTATGCCTAATCCCAAGCTTATTACATCGCAGACAAAACCTATGAAATCAACAACCAGTGCAGTCTTCTGACCAAAATGCTCTGAAATGTTTAATTTTACAAACACAACATGTCAGCTTTCATAGTTTAGAAAATATTTTTTCAAAAACTTTTTAATAAAGTCTGTTACAATTAAATATATTTTTTTCAATAACAATGTTTGTTGTAGTCACTACAAATTATCTATAAACAAGGGAATTTTTGGTAACAGAGTTTACCAAACTTCCACCCTCTAAGGGAAGTTTTTAATGAAGCAAAATTGTGCCTTATTTCAAAAAAAAATTTTTTGCAGGTTTAGTTCCCATGTATGGATCTCTTGGGACTTTCCAAGTGCAAAATTTTTTTATCAAATGCTGATCTGCACATACAAAGGTAACAATAAATTCATTAAAGAAAATATAATGAAAATAAACTCTTGTTGAATTTTTGTCAAGAGAAATTCTTTTTGTTATACATGGTACTTATCTTTTTATCGCTATTACAAAGGGCCACAAAATTTGTGCAAATATTACAAATCAATACAGTGATATTATCTGTTACAGGGTATAGTTTCCCTGTCCAGTCCAATCAAATCATCAACCAATGAACATTTTTTATCCCTGTAAACGACTATTTAGGTTTTAACCTCCCCAAGTTGTGACTTGAACTTGGGGCAGCAATTTTTTCCCCTTAAAAATTGTTGAAATGGGGTCCAAGGTACCGTGACAAGTTGTGACAAATCAGAGCTGCAATGCAGTACGCTTAAGGGCTGTAGTACTTAATTACAGTACCAGTATTGGCAAAATTATGGCCGTACCCGATTACCAGTACTAGATTTTAAAGCTTGGTACCTGGCAGTAACCAGTACTTTTTTTTTTTTGGTGAGGTAATTAAGTAATCAGTACCATTACTTTTTATATATTCATCAAAAAGTTTTGAATAAATTTACAACAGTGGTCAAACCAATAATTGCAAATATTATTTTTTCAGCAAAGAAATAAATCATAATTTACTTTAAAAGTTTAACATAACATTTTTACAAACTTTATAGTTTTAACATACTTTTTTACAAACGATATTTATGACATATATTCCATGTCATATATTATTGTTTAATAACCAGTCAACTGTAATACAATGCTATCATCTTTCATTTAAAAGACAACAGTCTTTTGTTGCCTTTCACACCTTCACACCTCTGTTCAATACCAAATTAAATAACAACTTTTTATGGTGCTAACAATATCACTTGAAATAGGATTATTTAGAGGAAGACGGACAAAACCCCACCAGTTAAAACCCCACCACTCAAAATTTTATACAGTAGACAAAACAAGATTGAACAAATCTTAACATTTTCTTTTTATAAATTTAATTGGTCTGTCGTGTCACATTAGTTTTGTCTATATATTTTGTATATATAAATATACTCATTTATATATATAAACAGAAACACGCAATGCGTTCTATAAATAGAAACTTGCAATGCATTCTATAAACAGAAACACAAAATGCGTTCTATAAATAGATACACGCAATGCATTCTTTAAATAGATACACGCAATGCGTTCTATAAAAAGATACACAACAATGCGTTCTATAAATAGATACACGCAATGCATTCTATAAGTTGTTGTTGTTGTTGTTGTTGTTACACACCAATATATGGTCATTTAATGCACAAATCTGAGAAAATTCAGTAATTTTTTTCCCTATATTTATCCCTATTAAGTAATTAGGATAGACGGTTGGACGGATTGATGGACAGACAGACTGCAAAGCCAAAAACAATATGTCTTTTAAAAATTTTGGAAGACATAGATATTGATGATTACTGGAACTAATTTTTATTGAGGACCATCCAAGGCTAATTCTTGCAATGTCATAACTCTTGGCAAAATGAAAGAGGTGTTTAGGTATACATGATGATCACACTAGTAGACCTTAAGCACTTTGTGCTCTGGTGAGCAAATAATTTCAGACAAGCTTGCTCATGGTGAAACATTTCAAATACAAGAGGCTGTTGAAGATGGGTGATGCTCCCCTAATGGGTACTTTGTCACAAAAGAGGTTAGTAACTGTTGCACCGCTGACAATCCTTCTTCTTGCAAACTGGCTATTAAGTAACACTACTAAGTATAATGCAGTATATTATGCACAGAGCCAAACAATGCAAGGTAGCTGTAAGAATCGTTTATTACCGATTCTAATTAAAATATATAATATATATCTTACGTTAAGCGTTGTTTGGCGCCAATTTATTTAACGTTACGCGCTGAACAGTTTAGCGCGTCATTTTGACGTAATTGTTTGTTATGAATTTAAAAGGTAACTTCCGTTATATGTAGCGGCGTTAAACGTTAAAGCTGAAACTGTATTTTAAAGGTTTCGATGTGAAAGACATTATAGTCGGTATGATAGCTGCTTAAATTATTTTGATTTATTTATTTGTTAACGGATAAAAGGAATTTTCTAATGAAGTAATTATTAATTTTAATCAATTGTTACGATTATTTATTTTATGGATTTTAACTGTACTTCTGTTTATTAAGATTCTTCGTCATAGGAAATAATTACATGCATTTAATTATTCTATTCTATTATTTATTTGTTAAGTTTATATAAGAAATGAATGTATTAGTTAATTACTTTATCATTTGTTTCAGAGAATCGCTTTGTTTATGCTGATGTGTAAAAATAAAAGATATATAGAAGCGCATACTCGAAAAGTCTAGTTGTTATCCGAAATCCTTTACAGTAGCCACCCAAATGTTGCGCGTGACATGTTGTCTCAATATGGTGAAATAGTTGTGAAATCCAACTTCAATTAAATGAAGTTATGTGCAAGACACGATTTTGCTGCAAGGTCATGCTGTGACCGTCAAGGTAGCTACCCAAATGTTGCAAGCAACATGTTGTCTCAATATGGTGATCATTTCTGTGAAATAGTTGTAAAAACCGACTTTAGATAAGGAAGTGATGGGCCGGACACGATTTTGCTGCAAGGTCATGCTGTGACCTTGACCTTCAAGGTAGCTACCGAAATTTACCTGCGACAAGTCGTCTCACGATGGTGATCATTTCTGTAAAAGAGTTGTAAAATCCAACTTTCAAATAACAAAGATATGGGCCGGACACGATTTTGCTGCAAGGTCATGCTGTGACCTTGACCTTCAAGGTAGTGACCCAAATGTTGCTTGCGACACATCATCTCAAAATGGTTATCATTTCTGTAAAATAGTTGTAATATCCGACTTCAAATAACGAAGTTATGGGCCAGACATGATTTTGCTGCAATGTCATGCTGTGACCTTGACCTTCAAGGTAGCTACCCAAATGTTACACGCGACACGTCGTCTCAATATGGTGATCATTTCTATGAAATTGTTGTAAAATCCGACTTCAAACAAGCAAATTTATATCCCCCGCCGAGTACTGGTTATTACTAACACAACAACTGAAGACATAAGGCTTTATTTATATATTTATCATGGCATAAACAGTAATATTCTTTGAACTTGATAAATATTCAGGGCAATAACAGAGCCATAACTCTGTATTAACCCTTTCCCCCATGAGCATATTGTGAAAAATGGCCATTTTCACTGAAAAGCCTCCTCTCACAAGTTCAAACTGCTATGAAACTATGAAAAATGCTTCAATACTAATCAAACTTGGCACAAATGTTGACTGGACCATTGCCTTTGTAACGACATGCTCAGTCTTAAATTTCCTGTTACCATGGCAACGAGGGGACATCTCAAAATTGCCAAAAATCACTTTTTTGCCTCCATATTTTCCATCAAAATTTATTTCAAAGTGCTGCAACTTCTCAAGGGATTGAGATAGAGTCAAAGGCTTTTCAGCGTTGGTTACACGTTACCTTATGATCGACCTGGGGTCATTTTAAGCCTCTCACAAGTCCAAAATTTTCTTGGCGATGAGGGGGACTCCCCCCCCCCTTCAAACCCCCCAAACAGAAGGGGGCACATCCCCCTTCTGGCAACCCCCTGATGTAATATTTGGATGGGGGACGGCGCCGAAAAAATGGTCAATTTTTTTAACAACATTTCCCAAACGAAAAACAGTGTTTGGGGCCTAAATAGGGCATTTTTTCACTGTTTGAGGCCACAAAAGGGGGGGGGGGGCAAAAAGCCGTCGAAACACGCTTATATAAGGGAAAAGGTTAAATAGTAATATCTGGAAATGCCAATGAGATGTATGCATACTGCATAACTAATCAAGGGCCATAAATCTGAGTTATAAGTGTCTGACCATCTCCTCTGCGTATCCCATAAAGTTTCATTGAATTCCAGCCAGTAGTTACAGAGAAGTAGCACAGAAACGATTATTGCTCTGGTCGTATACTGCATAACTAATCAAGGGCCATAACTCTGAGTTAAAGTGTCTGAACGGAACAAGCCGACGATATGCACAACTCCTCTTGGTATTGAAGGTTCCCATAAAGTTTTGTTGAATTCCAGCCAGTAGTTGCAGAGAAGTAGCGCTGAAATGATTTTTAATCTATATGCATACTACATAACTAATCAAGGGCCATAATTCTGAGTTAAAAGGTCTGACTGGAACAAGCCGATGATATGCGCATGTCCTCTTGATATTGATGACTCCCATAAAGTTTCGTTGAATTCCAGCCAGTAGTTGCAGAGAAATAGTCCAGAAACGAAATTTGGACAGACGGAAGGACGGACAACGCCAAAACAATATCCCCCTCCCGATTCCATCGGCGGGGGATAATAAAGAAGTGATGGGCCAGCCACGATTTTAGTGCGAGGTCATGCTGTGACCTTGACCTTCAAGTTAGTGACCCAAATGTTGCTTGCGACATGTCGTCATAATATGGTGATCATTTCTGTGAAATAGTTGTAAAATCTGACTTCAAATAACGAAATTATGGGCCAGACACGAATGTGGGACGTACATACGTACCGACAACCCAGCAACTATTATGCTCCCCTGAATTTTTTCTGGGAGCAAAATAAAGTAGAGAAGACCATTCCCAAAAGGTTTTGATCTAAATTGCTAAGTTAAATGCTGCAGTGGAGTTTAATCTTTTTAATAAACATTTTTGAAAGAGGTTCACAATATGAAATTTTTTTTATGAATTTTGACAAAACATCTTGCAAGTAAACAATAATTTTTGTTGGTGTTTATTTAGACTAGCATGTTTAGGTTTTCTCACAATGCTTACTATTAAATAAGCTGAAAAGAGATGAGAAAAAGTTGACATAATTACCTGTAACAGTTCCACCAATAACAACAGGAAGAATTATTGCGCCAAAACTGCCAAATATTATAGAAGGAATCACAATCCTCGTACACTTTTTTTTACAATTACAGTCACATGTGCATTCTGAAACAGAAAATGATGTTGTTGAAATATTCTCATCTACCATCAATCACAATTAATTATATTCATCTGATTCCAAGCTATTTAAATTTTCAATATTAATTTTCTAATTTCAAATTGTTGGGTATACATGTTTATGTTTTTACCTCGACTAGAATGTTGATATTTCATGCTCTGAACCTATAAGAGAATGATCAAACCTTAAGAATTAGAATATTCCTTACAACAAAAAATTGTTTTTGAAGACAAAATGATTATGGAATATTTGTTCCAATATTTGACAACCCATTCAATGATCCATTCAATGATAGACTGATAGGCAGAATTCTTTGCATATATACATCAGTAAGAATAAAAGTACATAATACAACATATCAAATTTTAACTAAATACAAGAACAATGATATTTGTCTTTAGCATCATTATCACAGCACTGCTATGTTACCACTAAAAACAGTAAGATATATAAATGCAGGGATAGTCCATTAAAGTCATAGACTTATTTCCAATGGGGTCCTAAAAAATAATGATAAAAATGTTCTCAAAAGACAAAAAGAAACTAGAAATGTGTCATCATGCCACGGATGCCCCCGCATGCCAAAATTTCAGATGTTATAATATTAAGTTCCAAATTTGTTTGCACAAATTATTTTTTTCATTTTAAGTTCAAAGCCCTTAAAACTTTTCAATGTTAACACAAACCATTTTCATACAATGTTCAAGGCACTGAAATTATTCAGTCTTAACCTTTTGAAAATAGCATATTGCAAAATTATTTGTAGCCAAAATAATGGCTACATACATTTCCACAAAAGTATGAAAATAGTATTCAAAATTTTTCCAACATTCAGGAAAGATAAGTTTGTCCAAAATCATTGAACCACTACCAAATTCAAACTTAAACTGCTTATTCCTAAGATGTGTCTATATTATTTTCAAAGTGAAAGGGACATAACTCTGCCAAAAAATCATCAAATCATGACCAAATTCTTACTTGACCAGCCCATTCCTTTGACATATCCATATGTCAAATTTGAGTTGAATATGTAACATTGTTGGGTAGACAATGAACAGAAATTGTAAATTTCATATTATTTTCAAAGTGAAAGGGGCATTACTTTGCCAAAAATCATTGAACCATGACCAAATGCGAACTTGGCCTGGGCATTCCAAAAACATATCCATATGTCAAATTTGAGTTGAATGTGTTGTACCGTTGAGGAGATAATAAATAGAAACTGAAAATTTCATATTATTTTCAAAGTGAAAGGGGCATTACTCTGCGAAAAATCAATGAACCATTACCAAATTTGAACTTGACCTGGGCATTCCTTTGACATATATATTCATGCTTCCTGAATTTTGCTCTATTATAGCAAAAAAGTTGGTTATCTTTGAGACATTCATCAATAAATTTTCAATCAACATTCATTTTCCTCATTCTTTACTTCTTAACATTCACATTTTCAATATTCATTCATTCTTCTCATTCGTTTTTTATCCTTTATGCATTCTTCTCATTGTAACAAGGATTTTTTCAACATACTTTTTTTTAATGTGGGCATATATATTTTATATTAATAAATGCACTTAATTATTTTGCTTTATTTTTTTACATATACAATATTATCTGTGTGTGTTTAAACAAATACCCTTTGAAGAGTAGTTATTGTTTGGATTATTTCTATAGTCTTTAATTTTTTCTTTCAACTAAATCAGGCAATTGTGATTTTATAGTTGAAAAGGCTGTCAACATCTTTAAGTTAATAATAAGATTGCTTATTATGTAACATGTTGGTTCAATGATGTCCAAGTAAGTTGCTATGGTAATCATGGAAACCAAACAAGGCATATATAAGGGTTAACCCTGGACCTACTTTTATATATATTTATACCAGCCCACATAGCTCAATTGGTTAGAGCGTGAGAATTGTAATCCTGACATTGTGGGTTCGATTCTTGGGCTGGCCAACTAATCAGTCTTTCGGATGAGACTTAAAATTGAGGTCCTGTGTATAGCTAAAGAACCATGAAAAGCTTATGGAATTGGGTCATCTTTCTGTATCTGTAATTGCACTATCCTCCAACAGAAAGGCCTAGAGGGCCCTGTATCGCTCACCTGAGAAATAGGTCAAAAGGTCAAAGTGTAGCCCCTTTTCACTCCAGAAGCACAATTTGAAAACAAGGGACAGTAAATCTGAAAAATTTTGTACACTGTCACCAAGGAAATTTTTTTGTACAATTATTTCAAAACTGAAAGTGGTAAAGATGTTGTTTAGATGTTTTCTAATTCTAACTCTGGCAGCCATTTTATTAAACAGTTCAGCCTGTCACTAAGTGAGAGGTGAGCTTATAAAAGATGATAGAACAAGAGCACCGCTAGGCGGAGCATTATATGCCCAAAAGTGTTTTCTTTTTAGTAAGAATGAAGCATTTGTAAGACATCGGAATTTAATAATGTATTACCTCCTTCAAAAAGCAATCATTCTTTATAGGTGAAGAATCTTCAAATATATATACAGTTGCTGTTTCCAAAGCACCATCACGTTGTTATCTTGTAAGTAAAAATGCTACAACAGATGGACAGAAAGACTCCAGGGGTATAACATAATATAAGCAAATTTTTTAGGGTATATAATTTATGAACTCAATATGAGTGATTTTCCTATAAAGTTTGACAGTTGTAAAACTGTAAACAATATTAAGGTCATTTGATATTGACCTTTGACCTTGTGACCCCAATATAGATATGGATCTTTTATTTAATAATGAGGCAATCATCCTTATAATGAAGTTTGAACACTGTAAGCCAAATGGAACTTGTGTTATGCTAAAAAAAACACAATTTTCAGTGTAAAAATCATTGTGAACCTGACCTTTCACCTTATCACCCTAAAATCAATAGGGGTCATGTATTGAACATGGCTGTTCATCCTATAAAAGTTTACAGCTGTAGGCTGATTAATACTTAAGTAATTGAGCGAAACTATTTCAGTTTTAACGTAATAGTGACCTTGACTTTTGACTTTGTGACCCCAAAATCAATAGGGGTCTTCTACCCAATATTGACAATCATACTTAGAAGTTTGAATATTGTGGGCCAGATGGAAATGAAGTTATGCTCCGGAAACTGTTTTCAGTTTTAAGGTAATAGTGACCTGGATCTCTGACCTTGTTACCCCAAAATCAATAGGGGTCCTCTACCCAATATGGACAATCATCCTATTAAGCTTGAATATTGTGGGTCAAATGGAACTTCAGTTATGCTTTCAGTTTTAACATAATAGTGACCTTGACCTTTAACCTTGTGACCCCAAAATCAATAGGGGTATTCTACCCAATATGAACAATCATCCTATCAAGTTTGAATATTGTGGGCCAAATGGAACTTAAGTTATGCTCTGGAAACCAAATTGCTAACGTCGAACGGACGGAAGTTCTAACAGGACAGTAATTATGTGCCTACTCTATTGTTCTCTCTATTGTTCTTTTTAGCCACACAAAAGAAAATAGCCACATAAAAGCATTACAGAATGAATGACATCAAAGAGAAAGAACAGTTACATATTGTCCCTCTAGCCACATTATTAATGTCCGGTGAGAGCAGACGGACGGACAGACGGATGGACACCATGGGTATAACATATGCCAGAAATTCTTTCGGGCATATAAAAAGAGAGGGAAAACAAACATTTGACAGGGCTGGGGATTGAAGTGTCAACCTCAATCCCCTGGGGCGGGGCCAATTTTGACCCTAGGGGTTTTATTTCAACAAACATGGTAGACATACACTAGAACATGTTTCATGCTAAATATCTAAGCTTTAGGATTTTCACAAGAAGATAAGTTTTTACTATATACATTAGGAAAATAAATGATCCCTGGAGTGGGGTCAATTTGGATCCTAGGGCTTTTATTTGAACAAAACTTGGTAGACATCCACTACAAGATTTTTCATGCCAAATATCTAATCTATAGCGGTTTTGAAAATGGATTGTCACAAGAAGATTTTTTAAGTTTTTACTATATGCATATAAGGTAAATCAATGACATCCTGGGGTGGGGTCAATTTTGACCCTAGGGGTTGGGGTTCATTTGAACATTCATTTGAACAAACTTGGTAGACATCTTCAAAGGGATGTTGCATGCCGAATGTCTAAGCTCTACCTCTTTTGGATTTTCACAAGATTATATTTTTTACTTATTTCAATATACGAGTACATATTAAGAAAATCAATGATCCCTGGGGCAGGGCCAATTTTGAACCCAAGGCTTTTATTAGAACAAACTTGGTAGACATCCACTAGAAGATTTTTCAGGCCAAATATCTAAGCTCTAGCTCTTTTGGATTGTCACTAGTAGATTTTTATATTTTTACTATATACATATAGGAATATCAATGACCCCAGGGGCGGGGCCAATATTGACCCTAGGATATTTATTTGAACAAACTTGGTAGACATCCACTAGAAGATTTTTCATGTTAAATATCTTATCTTTAGTGCTTTTGGATTGTCACAAGAAGATTTTTTAGGTTTCTACTATGTACATTATTATGATATGGAAAATCAATGACCCCCTAAAGTGGGCCAATTTTGACTCTAGGGAATTTATTTGAACAAACTTGGTAGTATTAGAAGATACATAGAGGTATATCTAATTGAAGCCTAGCTTCATAGGTTGCCAATGTTACAGGAAATTTAAGATTGAGCATGCTTTTACACAGAGGCTATGGTCCAGTCAACATTTGTGCCAAGTTTCATTGATATCATCCTTTCAAATATGAAAAGTTATAATCAGTCAAAAATAAAGGCTGTTTTAGTAAATGTGTAGAAATCTATTATTGGCCTTCTTGACCTTTATCCACTGACCACTAACTCAATCGTAAGGAAAAAATTGCAAGTTATCTTCCAACAAAACATGAAATTTATCATAAAGGCTCTATGGGCAAAATATCTTATCTATAGTGCTTTTGGACAAAATGGGCAAAAGTGAAAAAATCTATTTTTTTTAACACTGGTGACCTTGACCCCTAACTCGATCCAAAGGAAGAAGACCATGCAAGTTATCATCCTACCAAATATAAAAAAACGAACCGCTTGAACCGGGTGATGCTCCCCGAGAAGGTTTTGGACACAGGAAAGTATAAAAAAAATGAACAAAGGGCAAAAACTTCAAAATTAGGCAAGGCAGAGTTATGGTTTTTTGCACTGCACTTCTATTCAATGAGATCTATCTATCTATAAAGTTTCGTGATGATATCTCTTATAATTTCAGAGTTATGTCCCGGGTAAAATTCAGTGTGTAAAAATGAACAAAGGGCAATACTCCAAAATTAGACAAGGCTGTGTTTAGGTTCTTTAGCATTTCAGTTCTATCCAATGAGTTCTATCTACCTACAAAGTTATATGTTGATACCTCTTACAGTTTTAGAGTTATGTCCCGGATAAAGTTCAAAGTGTAACTAGAAATGTGTCCATAGGACACGGGTGCCCCCACCGCGCCACTGTTCTGTCAATCTTATGACTCTAGAGCAAATATTTTTTGAAAACTAAAAATCTTTTACTAATTAAAGGGCAAGAACTTTACAAATACTGAATAAATCCACAAGCAAACCCCAAGGTGCATAAGTACAACATAATGAAACGGGTTTTACTAAGTCAAGGGTAATAACTCTAATAATACTGGATATATCCACAAGCAAAACCCCAGGTGCAAACTAAATATGCTGAGCAACCTTCCCGTAAGGTTTAATGACTCTATGTCAAACACTTTTTGAGTTACATGCGACACAAGTTGAAAATTGCAAAATTTTCTAAGTCAAGGGCAATTACTCTAAAAATACTAAATAAATCCAGACAAAAATACCCAGGTGCACAACTACACATGCTGATCAACATTCCTGTAAAGTTTCATGACTCTATGTCAAATCCTTTTTGAGCAACATACGACACAAGTTGAAAAATGCAAAATTTTACTAAGTCAAGGGCAATAACTCTAAAAATACTAAAAATATCCAGATGAAAATACCCAGGTGCACAACTACACATGCTGATCAACATTCCTGTAAAGTTTCATGACTCTATGTCAAATCCTTTTTGAGTAACATGCGACACAAGTTGAAAAATGCAAAATTTTACTAAGTCAAGGGCAATAACTCTAAAAATGCTAAAAATATCCAGATGAAAATACCCAGGTGCACAACTACACATGCTGATCAACATTCCTGTAAAGTTTCATGACTCTAGGTCAAATACTTTTTGAGTTACATGCGACACAAGTTGAAAATTGCAAAAATTTTACTAAGTCGAGGGCAATAACTCTGAAAATACTATAAATATCTAGACGAAAATACCCAGGTGCACAACAACACATGCTGATCAACATTCCTATAAAGTTTCATGACTCTAGGTCAAATACTTTTTGAGTTACATGCGACACAAGTTGAAAATTGCAAAATTTTACTAAGTCAAGGGCAATAACTCTGAAAATACTAAAAATATCCAGACGAAAATACCCAGGTGCACAACTACACATGCTGATCAACATTCCTGTAAAGTTTCATGACTCTAGGTCAAATACTTTTTGAGTTACGTGCGACACAAAAGTAAACGGACGGACGGACGGAAGGACGGACAAGGGTAAATCTAAATGCCCGCCACTAACGTGGGGGCACAAAAAGCTCTATAGATAAAAATTGGTGTTACATGATACATTTTTCAACACAAGCCCTGCTGAAGCAAGGCATTGTACACCGCATATGATATTTATAAGAGAATGTATCATGGACATAAAAATAGCAAATATAACAAGAGCTGTCAGTAGGACAGCATGCTCGACTATTCTAAGTGCTTGATAGTAAAAGAGCCTTAATAATGTAAAATTTTCTAAGTTCACAAAAGGGCTAATTTTTTTTTTTATAAATTCATGTTATAGGCCTTAGAGAGAGTCTAATTATACAGTATTGCCTTGACTATTTGGAAGGTAATGTCACAAGGGTGTTTTATTGAGTATAATAATACTAATTACCTATGAATACATAAAATTGACAGAAAAGGTACAAAGGCTTGTTATTAAGATGTTTTATCAAGTAAATCACTCTTTATTATTATGAATGCATAAAATTGTCCCAAAAAAGGCACAAACCCTTCAGTAGTTATGGAGATAACAGCTTACAAGCAAAACTTTACCATGAATTTCTAAGTTGAAAAAGGGAAGAAAAATCAGCCTAAATGCAAGATAGAATTATATGGATCTTTGTCAGTGACCTACAATTCTGACCCTAAATGCATATGTGAAGTTTTAAATAAATATCTTTAATAGTTATTGAGATATGTAAAACTTGCATGTAAAACATTAACCAGGAGACTAAGTAGAAAAGGGGATATGAATCAGCCTTAATGCAAGATAGAGTTATGGGAACTTGGTCAGTGACATACAATTATGACCCTCAAATTATGACCCTAAGTACATGTGTAAAGGTTCAAGTAAATATGTTTGAAGACCTTTAACCTTTAACCAAAAATTGCTAAGATTCAAAGGGGCAAATATTCTGCAAATATTGCAGACAGAGTTATGCAATTTTTTCAAAATGATGTACATTTTTTACTATAAAAAGAATTGTAATTTCAATTGAATTTCTCTAGCAATAATTACGATATTTGACCTATAGAAAAAAAACTTTAACCAAAAGTTCTAAGTTTCAAAGGGGCATAATTCTGTCAATATTGTAGGCAGAGTTATCCAACTTGTCAATCTGATGTACCTTGTTACTATAAATAAGTATTGTAAGTTTCAATTGAATATCTCAAGCAATAATTGAGATATTTTGATTTACAAAAAACTTTAACCAAAATTTCTTAGTTAAAAAGGGCATAATTCTGTCAATATTGTAGGTAGAGTTATCCAACTTGTCAATCTGATGTACCTTGTTACTATAAATAAGTATTGTAAGTTTCAATTGAATATCTCAAGCAATAATTGAGATATTTGACTTTACAAAAAACTTTAACCAAAATTTCTAAGTTAAAAAGGGGCATAATTCTGTCAATATTGTAGGTAGAGTTATCCAAACTTGTCAATCTGATGTACCTTTGTTACTATAAATAAGTATTGTAAGTTTCAATTGAATATCTCAAGCAATAATTGAGATATTTGACTTTACAAAAAACTTTAACCAACGCAGACGCCGCCCGCGGACGCGACGCCGACGCGACGCCGGGCGACTACAATAGCTCTCATATCTTCGAATAGTCGAGCTAAAAAGAAGACTTTTCATGGTATCAAATGAACATACAGTCAAACTTGTCAACAAAGGCCACAAAGGGGAATGTGTAAATTGGCCTTTGTTCGGCAGGGGAGGTGATTGGGGGGGGGGGGGTAATAATAATGTCTTGATAAGCATTTTTAAATATGCATATTAACACATTTCAATTATTAGTATAAAAGACAAAAATGCAATACAAAAAAATTCTAATTAAGTTAAAAATTAGAATAACAAACTTCTTCATAAAGACATTCCATGAATAATTTTTAGTATTGTCCAACAATATTGACCTGACACTTCATTAACTTTCGTAAAGGTCATTTGATTAAACACTGACCAGTATCTATCTAATATATCTATATATTTGCCAACTTTACTCCTCAGTCAGATGTGATGTATTGGTATAGTTGTCGGACTACAGATCGGAAAGTCTATGGTTCGATTCCTTACCAACACGATGTTGTGATTTTTTTAATTAACTTGCAAGAATTAATTTGAAATCGTTTTCCTACACTCCGATTTAGAAACCATAATAAGGTGGTTTTTATACACATTTATATTTTTCATTAATTTTCATTACAGTATCTTTCAACAGTTCTCTTTGTGATATTATGCAATCGTATATGCATTAGCACATACACGCTTATAAAGGCAGTTATTAAAAATACTACACTAATAGTATACACAACAAAAAGGTTTGCAATAGTTTGAAGAGAATGGGATTTTTAAAATTTAAATAAAAAAACAAGATTGCATTTGTAAAAAATGCTATGCCACCGCATAAATACAACACTAAGATAGTAATGTAGGAACACATTTTTTTTGTTTTGACCCCAGGGCTTTAATTTGAATAATCTTGCTAAAGGTTCGCTACAGAATGTTTACTGCATAATTTCTCACCTCTAGCCTTTATCAATTCGAGAAGGTCATTTTTTAAAGTTTTTACTATATACATGTTAGGAAAACCTATGACCCCGGGGCAGGGCTAGTTTTGACACTAGAGGCAAAATTTGAACAACTTTGGTAGAGTACCTATAGATGATATCATATACCAAATATCTCTCAAAGTCTCTAAGTCCCTTGTACACCTTCAGACAATAAGATTTTTTAATTTTTTACTATACTATTACATAGTGAAAATCAATGACCCCCCTGGGGGTGGGGCAATTTTGACCCCAGGGGCTATAATTTGTTCAATTCTTGCTAGAGGTTCACTTCACAATGTTTTCATGCAAAATATCTAACCTCTTAGCCTTTGTCAATTTAGAGAGAGATGATTTTTTTAAGTTTTTTACTAAATATACATGATGAGGAAAACCTATGACCCCCGGGGCAGGGCTAATTTTGACACTAGAGGCAAAATTTGAACAACTTTGGTAGAGTACTATAGATATAACACATACCAAATATCAAACCTCTAAGCCTGGTACCTTCAGACAAGAAGGTATTTTTACAGTTTTTAGTCTAATGTACATATAGTGAAAATCAATGACCCCCGGGGGGGGAGATTTGGACCCCAGGGCTATAATTTGAACAATAATGGTAGAGGTCTACCAGACAATGCCTTATGGAAAATATCAAAGCTCTAGGCCTTTTGGGGTCTTTACAAGAAGATTTTTTTAATTTATTCTTATAATTCCTTTTTGGTTGCCATGGCAACCAGAAATTCTGCATGGAATGAAATTCTTATGAACAACTTTGGAAGGCCTTCACCCCAAGGATAAATCCTGCCAAGTTTGGTTGAAATTGGACAAGTGGTTTTTCACAAGAAGATTTTTTAAGTTCACTATATAATCTATATAACACACACACACACAAACAAACACACACACAGGTGAATCGCTATATGCCACCGCATCGCAGATGCTGCGGTGGCATAATAAAGAAATTGAAATGCCAATTCGAACCTACCAGTTTACGTCTACAATCTGCAAGTGAAACCACTTAACCAACTGACTAATATGGATTTTTAATTTACATTATTTTAACAATTAGATATTTTTATTCATACTGATTTACAAGTAGATCGTAAAATTTACGGAATATTCCGACTACAGGGTCAAATGCAAGAGTGCCAGGTCAATGTTGTTGGACAATACAGTAGTGAATGAAAATATAAATTATACTTTTAACAGATAAATGAGAACATGTGTCAGTCTAAAACAACTCAACCAAAACAGAAAACATATTGAACATGAAGGATAGCTTAATGAAAATTAAATACCACAACAAACCAAAATATTTGCATGGTTCATTGAAAACTCCTAGTATAATAGTATGATAATTATGTAAGGTTCACTGAGATTTATGTGCCTTTAGTGAACTATCATTATTACTGTTGATTACAATTATTACTTCCACTTTGTATTTGCTGGATTTATAAAACAAGAGGGCCATGATGGCCCTGGATCGCTCACCTGACACAACCGCATCCAAGCAATGTCTTAAACAAGCATCATGACCAAGTTTGATGCAACTGAGTCAAACATGTGACCTCTAGTGTGTTATAAAGATTTTTCCATATTTGGGCAATGTGACCTAATTTTTGACTGGACACGACCCATATTCAAACTTGACCTGAGAAATCATCAAAACAACCTCAGCTGACCAATTTCCAGGAAATTTGGATCAAAAACTGCAGGCCACTAAGAGTGTTAAAAAGATTTTTCTATTTTTAGCTCCTGTGACCTAGTTTTGGACCAGACATGACCAATCTTAGCACTTGACCCAGAAAACATCAAAACAACATTCTTGACAAATTTCTCTGAATATTGAATAAAAACTGCAGCCACTAGAGTGTAAACAAGCTTTTTCTATTTTTAACTCCTGTGACCTAGTTTTTGACCTGAGATGGCCCATCTTCGAACTTGACCTAGAAATCATCAAAACAACCTTCCTGACAAATTTCCAGAAATATTTGAATCAATACTGCAGCCACTAGAGTGTTAACAGCTTTTCTATGTTTAGCTCCTGTGACCTAGTTTTTGACCGGAGATAACCCATCTTTCGAAACTTGACCTAGACATCATCAAAACAACCTTCAATGACAAATTTCTAAGAATATTTGGATGAAAACTGCAGCCCCTAATGTGTTAACAAGCTTTTTATTTTTAGCCTCCTCTAACTGACGCCGGCTAGTTTTATTTTTGACCGGAGATGACCCATCTTCGAAACTTGACTTTTAGATATCATCAAAACAACCTTCTTGACAAATTTCCAGAACATTTAGATGAAAACTGCAGGCCATTAGAGTGTTAACAAGCTTTTCTATTTTTAGCTCCTGTGACCTAGTTTTTGACCTGAGATGACCATCTTCGAACTTGACCTAGAAATCATCAAAACAACCTTTCTGACAAATTTCCAGAATGTTTGGATGAAAACTGCAACCATTAGAGTGTTAACAAGCTTTTCTATTTTTAGCTCCCTGTGACCTAGTTTTTGACCAGACATGACCATCTTCGAACTTGACCTAGATAATCATTAAAACAAACCTTCTCTGACAAATTTCCTCAGGAATATTTTAATCAAAACTGCAGCCACTAGAGTGTTAACAAGCTTTTTCTATTTTAGCTCCTGTGACCTAGTTTTTGACCGTGATAACCCATCTTTCGAACTTGACCTGAAAATCATCAAAACAACCTTCCTGACAAAATTTCCAAATATTTGGATGAAACTGCAAGCACTAGTAGTGTTAACAAGCTTTTCTATTTTTAGCACCTGTGACCTATAGTTTTTTGACCGCCCGGACATGACCATCTTCCACTTGACCTAGATATCATCAAAACAACCTTCCTGACAAATTTCCAGAATATTTGATGAGAAACTGCAGCCCACTAGAGTGTTAACAAGCTTTTTCTTAAATGAATATAATTATGCAAATAAAAACAATTTTCAAACATCAAAGAATATGTAAAATGTACAGCAAATATTTGTTGCACATTATATTTTAATCAAAATTACATGCATTGATTTCTTATTGGAAAATTTGACTTAGAATTTATATAGAAATAAAGTTCTAATTACCCCCTTTTAAAACTTTTATT
>NW_026853678.1:0-38645 GCF_026571515.1 Ruditapes philippinarum | reverse complement strand
TACCATGTGGAGAAAAGCTCCAGAAATTCATAATTTTATATGATGATGAACTGTTTGGTATAACGTTTTCGTTTATATATAGACATTTACATTAATCCATTTAATGATTTTCTAAACATTGTTATAAAATTTCATATAGAATTGATCAACAAGGGGACAAAAAAGTTCATCACATTATTCAGCCACTTCGCCGTGAATGGAAATGTACTCAGAGTGGAGAACAATACTTATTTATTTAGTATTATCTAAAAATGAACAAAATGTGTGTGTTTTATCACTACTTAAGAAATTTGTAACAATAATACATTTTGTATTTTTAGTTATAGAATCTACAGTATTTGATTTTTTCCAATTGCAGTTCCACCAAATATTGACAAATTAAAATTCCCTACAACTATTACACCACTCGGACCTACATCTTACGACAACGTTCCATATACACATGTTAACAGAACTAAACGCCAGGTGACACTGACGTCATCAAAAATTGAACCGGAACTTCTTTTATTTTGTGACAATGCTATGGTCCAACAATTTGAAGGGGACACAGACGAACTTCTTGAATATCTTCTGCATTTCTGGCACGCAGTAAGAAAAAAAGTGATAGATATATCGAATTTAACCAATGATTATTCTCAGACAAGGAGGTGGTGGCGTCAGGGCAATTATTATAAATTTTCCCTACTTTACTGCCAGACTTATTTAAAATATTTTGTCATAAAATAATTACTTCTAGCAATATAGTTTTATGCGGTTAATTTGCACCAAGAAAAGACGCACTATTTAGCACTGTTCACACATACTGGAATTTCATGAGTAAGAATACAGTGGATAGGTCTACAATAGGCTCAATTCTTCCAGATAAATACTAGTTATAGAGTAAGCAGTGTTCGTATACAGTGATATAATGCTATATGAACGCTTCGTAAAACAAAATATGTCAGATATCCTAATTAAACATTTATTACAATGTCATGTATATCAAATTGTTATTTTTAGTTATGTCAGAACAGCTTGTGACGAATATGATAATTTAATGCCCTAAAAAAACTAAGCATGATGTATTAAGTCAAAGTATTTACTTCTACAATGAGTTATCATTTTCAGGTTAACTGGAAATTCCTAACAATATCACTACAAAGACAGTGGCCACATATAGATCTCAAGATTCGAGAGATAGGTGTATTTCGAGACCCGTCAGCCCAGCCATTTATAGAGGAGAATCGTATACGACGTGGTAGTAGGTTGTTCTCCCTGTATGACGCCATGGACAGTCTGCAAAGATGGCTTGTCAAGTACGAAACTGTCCTTCCATTACATGATGCTGCTTTTCTGCAAACTGGGTAAATAATTTACAATACAACAGAATTTGATAAACACATACAAATCATTGTATAAAACAATCATAGTTTATATGAAATATAAAATGAATGAATCTTATTTTGAATACTTTATAATTCCTTTTAATATAATTTCAAGGTTTGTTCAAGGTTTATAGTACAATTTTGGAAACGAAGGTACTTTATAAGTTTTTGTTTTAAAGGTTTACAAATGCAATATTGTTATAAATGATTAGTGTGTATTTTATTCAACTTTAGTAATTACGCTCTAGATGCATTATCTGAAGAGTATCTTTTTCAGTGAGGACAAGATTTTTCGATAGCGCGGGGTTTTAAAACCCCAGAAGAGGTTTTTTTTTCATTTTTTTTCTTTTCTATTTGTTTGGCCAAAAATACAAGAATAAAACAAACAACCTGTTTTTTTCCAAAATGAGCCTTAAATGACAAGTCATACACGACGGTTTTAAAGACAGTAGATTTACGAGTGATTTTGAAGATGAAGAGGAAATAGATGGTTGTTTGTGTAGCGAGGAACAGCAGGTTGACTGGTCAAAACTTGACGAGCTGAAAATATAATTCGTTCTTGATCAGAGATTATTTAAGTGTGAACAACTAAAACTTGTTGACAATTTAGAAAAAAAAACCTTTCATTGTTTTGTAGAAAAAATGAAGATCATAGAGACATTTACATTGTATAAAGAAAAACGTCAAAAAGATTTGAAATGAAAAAAAACTTTGTAAGTTAACATTAACGCGGATGGAAGAAAAACACCTGTACAAACTTATCAATATTCAACCTTTGAAATTTGTCATCTCCGTAAATTCCATCTAATATATAAAGATTGATATACATTACTTATGTAGTTCGTAGTTTGTATATGTTTGATTAGCTGAATGATTATGAAATCAGATCACGTGATCATTTACGCAATCAAATGTCAATTTCAATAAGTAAGAGATAATTACCGATCGAACATTAAAGACAGCTGCTTCGTTATAATGATGATATAAAACATTTATGTATAAAAGTTCAATGTAATCATTTAAAACTAGAGACAATTGTCGCTTGACTACCACACTATCATTTATATCACATACAGGCCAGTATTTATCTGCCTGGCATATAACCCACGTGATAGAAAAGATTCTGCAAATGTCATACATAAAACTTATCTCTAAGGCCATATATTGTACTCTAATTAGTCTGTCATAAAGACGTTATATTTACTCGCACAATGGAGGACGTATATCTTTAAGTCAACATAACAGTTTAAACATTAATCCTTTTGATGTTATTTTTAAAAAAAAAAAATAAATATCGGTCAAATTAAAATCACGATATAAAGCATAAATAAAATGAACATTTTTTTTTTCCATTCTGTGGAATGACGAAATATATGTTATATAATATTGTGGTCATGGATTAAGAGCATGTGAAAAGCTTATTGCCTGAAAGAAATAACGCTCAATGTAACATAATATGTCATGAGAGTAGCAAAACGTATGTATACAACGTTGTGATTTGACTTCCATTCAAAATACTTAATTACGATAACTTTACGAATTACGAAAACCCAAAAGTCTCAAAAGTTTACTTACCTATTGTGGCCAATAAGTAACGTTTTGAAAACTTATTCGATACATTATCAAAGGATTACATAACAGTCTAGCACAATATATAGCGTCATCGTACATACCTGGAAAATTCATAATTAGATTAAGAAATGTTTTAGACAAATTTTTAAAAAAATTGAAAGTTGGCCAGTCTGCAGTATAAAGCCTTATAAGACTGTGTCGACAGGTCAAAATCTTGATGGTTTGATATTTCAACATTGTTAGAGTTAAACTCTATCTGCGTCAATGTTTTATTGGCGTCCGCGCCGAAGCGCGGCGCCTTTTATGTAATGAAATCAGATTTTGTGAAAGGGCGACAGCAACTTCTCGAGCCTTTTATAGTTGTTCATAATAAAAGCCGATCATTCCGATCGGTATGAGGGTGCTTGATTATTAATTAGTCGCGATATGTACAATGAATAGCGAACTGGAGAATTTCGCAATGCAAACATTTTCAAATTAAATAACCTTTTCCGTCAATAAATCGCGCTCTTCAAGGTATTTTTATTTATCATTTTGTAGTACACAGTGGATTATTATGGTATGTTATTTCGAAAGCTGTAAATAGAATGATGAGTTGATGACCTAAATATTCCGAAAATCTATTTATAGAGGGATGTACTCCTGTCGGTAATTCCCGGTCTCTCCTGGTCTATTTTGACGACCGGCGAATAGCACCACTCGTTTATTGTCCGGTCTCTCCCGGTTTTGGAGTAGATGTTTGATATCGTTACAGAACAGAACAAATATTTTACAGATAAATAAGCTTTTTTTCAAAATGAATGTTTGTCACTTAGTTTGGTTACAATAATTAATAAACACAGATCAACTCTCAAAATTATTACTTATTATTATACATAAACATACAATTCGAAAAAAAAAACCCCAACAACACACATCTCATGTTTTATTTTATCTATATGAGATAAAAACAATAAATATGAACAATAATTGAGAAAAAATGTACATCTTTATGGCATTAATATGACACTATCAACTTTGAAACATTTTATTTAATTTGTTATTCGTGTTTAGTAAAGATGCCGAGGAATTATTCAAAGTTACAAATCAGATTTTATGAATAATTCAATTGATTGATAATTTAAGAAATGATAAAGAAAAATACAAATGTACATGTATATGGTTTAAAAATAAACAATATTATATATTGAAAGATTAACCATAATTTACTGACTTTTTCCAGTTAAGTTTTGACTTATAATCGTCGGTCATTATGACAATTGAATTCTTAAAATAATAGTAAACGTAAAAACTCAGTATTTAAAATAGTGCATAAAACACAAAAAAAGAAAAGAAAACAATATTCATAAAATCTGTATTTTTTTTATTAAAAAGATATTACAATTAGTGTATAATAAACATTTATGCTCAACATGGTAATATAACAAGTGTCATATTGTTACTAAGTGTGAACAGATACCTTAAGAGGGGGTCTTCGCTAATAGCGATAACATAATAAGGGACAATTACACATGTGTGGTGTTGATCATGCGTTACTCATATGGATTATAAATGATTGTATACATGTATATCCGTTGCTATTAATAATCACGATCATAAAGAAATAACAAGTATTATTATATGATCTATAAATAGCTTTGAAATGCCTTTCTCCGATTGGTTAAGATGTAATTTTTCGTAAAAAATAACCAGTGAATATCAGAGTATATTCACTGTTTTTTTTCTAAAAATAGTTTTTCTAAGTATATTCACCGCTTTTTTTCCAAAAATAGAAGTTCTGGAAATACCCAACATCTATTTATTATTCGGCAATTTCCGGTCTTGGAATTCTATCGCGGAATATATCGATTGTCATTTCGGGAAATACCGATAGTTATTTCGGCAAATTCCGTTGAATGTTTATTCCGGAAGTGTAAGCGTTTCCGGTGCGTTCTTTTGACAGCAATGGAAAAAAAACAAGAAACGTAGATTTGCTTCTTATTCTGACTCGGATTTACACAAATTAATTGAGGATAAAATTCAAAAAACACAAAAAAGTCCACAGAATTAGCAGTTCGTGTATTTAGGGCGTACTTACGTGAAAAGGGACTAAACGAAAGTTTTGAAGACTCGTCTACGGCGGATCTCGACAGTATTTTGTGCAAGTTCTTTGCAGAAATTAGGCAGAAGAATGGTGAAGTTTATAAAAAAGACATCATTTATTGCTATTCGTCATGGCATTAGCCGTTTTTTTGGATAAATTTGACATTGTTAAAGGACCTGAATTCAAAAAATCACAACAAGTGTTTCAAGCCATGGTCGCTGAACTTAAACGACAAGGAGCTGGTGGAATTGACCACTACCCACCATTAGAACGTCAGGATCTTTTGAAGTTGTATGGCTACTTTGATGTCAGTGACCCAGAAAATTTGCAAGAGAAAGTAAGTAGAGCTCTAGACTGCATACGTTCATTAATGTTATAATTAGCAAGAAATATTTTTTTTATAAAATTAAAAAACGCAAATAGGTATTTTATAACTACATAAATATATATAGATACATATACAGATTTACTTTCTTTTTTATAAAATGTACATTTAGCTGACACCTTGGGATTGCTATCATGTAACTGTTTAAAGGTATATTTCCATACATTACAAAAAAACAATCCTTTTACATGAATATTTGTCCCATAAACTATAAAATTGTCCCAAAACATGTAAGTCTTATAACATCACTTTATATGTTTACAGGTGTTTGTTGATATTATGTTGCACTTTGGGAGAAGAGGTCGAGAAAACCTTCGTGATCTTTGTGTTAGTGATTTTGGTATGACAACAGACAGTGATGGCTTACGATACATTTACCTACGTAAAGATGAGCAAACTAAGAACCATCAGCTTGATACAAATACAGCCAAAGGCAGCATGTATGAGATTAAAGGTAACTTTATCCTGTTGAATAATAAAAAATGAAATAAAGAATTTAACACATATTTTGGAAGAAATTGAAAATCTATATACAGAGGATATATAAAAATTTATTTAAAAAGTAAAACTCATGGTGTTATAGTACATGATATATATATATAATGTTAACATATAAATGCATTCCTTTTGTCAAAATAAAATAAAGTAAAAATATGTGCTATTTTTTTTGTATTTCCAGGCTATGATGAGAAATGTCCAGTCAGAACATTTATACAGTACAAAAGGTTATTGCCACCTGGATGCAACTATCTTTTTCCAAGACCATTAAAGATGCCCACTAAAGATGGCTTTTACTTCAGTTTACAGCCATTAGGTCATAACAAACTTGGTGGGATGATGGCTTATCTGAGCAAAAAAGCAAAACTATCACATTCTTACACAAACCATAGTTTGAGGGCCACTGCAGTACATATTTTAGATGGTGCACATATTCCTACAAGGCACATTATGACTGTCACAGGGCATAAAGCTGAATCTAGTTTAAAAACTTATACAGGATACACTGATCACAATACCAAGAAAGCAATGTCTCACACTCTCAGTAAAAGTGTCGGATTAACTGTGTCTGACTCAATCTGTGAAAATTCTAAAACTGTTACATTAGACAATGATGGTGCTGTAAGTGATTATAAACAGAGTGAGAGAGATCATCTGGATCTTACAACTTCGACCTTGGATCCATTAACAAACTCTCAGTTTGATAAAGTATTACAAGAATTTGATAATGTCGCTGATCCATTTTGATGATATTCTTAGGATATGCCAGTACCAAAACACATTTGTGAATCAGCAGCAAAGTTCTGTTATGAATTTCAGCTCGAATTTGAATTTTAGATCCCTACCATTTCCAGTCATTACTGGTACAAATGCTAATGTCACAATTAACTACAACATCATCAATGGGAAATAATTCATTAACAGTAATTAACTTTGTTGCATTTGAGTGTTTATAATGCATTTAGCAGTAATTAACTTTGAGTGTTTTACTTTATAATGCATTAAACAGTAATTAACTTTGTTATATCATAGTGTTTACATACTGAGTTTTAAGTTGTATTATATACTATGTGAGGTAAAATACATGTATACTATAGTAGATTTTTTGTTATCATTTGTCATTTTTATGTTAGAAATCCTAAAAAGGGTGTTTTACATCTAGTCAATTTAACCATATAAAAGCTATTTATAGATTATATAATAAAACAGATATGGACTTTTTAGCTGGTGAATATGATGTGATATGTACGGCTATCGCCTCGGTCAATATTAATTTTTTCAGTACATATCACATCATATTCACCAGCTAAAAAGTCCATATTTGTATAATACATGTATTCTAATTTCTAGCATGCCAATCAAATTTATGAATAATGAACAATGTCTTTCGTTCGTTCATTCATAAGTGATATACAATTCTGGTTAAAACCAATGAACCATTGAACAGTTTATCATCATATATCTACTAGTTCATCTGCACCTGCTGCATTTCTTGCTTGGACGCCCTTTGATGCTTTGCATCAATGCTTTTCTTGTAATAGTACTGCAATGCAGTGAATAATTAATGAAAGTAGTATTACAATAAAAATAGACATATAAATTATATGCGTCAGTTGCAGTATTTTGATCAAAATTGTCTACTGTCCACGTTTTGAGATGATGAACCATCATAAAGACAATATAATATATACAGGATCTAAAGCACACATGCATTCATGTTCCTATTATTTATTTCATGATCATTTAAAAATTTATTTCCCGCAATAAAAATGATCAATTGTATTTTCGTTGCGAATTTTTTAAAAAATATTCAGTAAGAAACCGATTTTCCCCTTAAAAATGGGTGATTAATCAAATATTTCCTTTTCAAAGGGCCATTTTTAAAGGGCAACATAATTTAATACTTGTTCAATTTAAATTTTTTTAAAATAGAATAGTTTAAAACATTTCGAAAGAAAACCAAAAGAAATTTTATTATACGTTTAACGTGTAAAAATGTAACATAGGTTTGACTCATGACTAAAGTAATCGACTATGTTTGACTATTACGCAAACATTATTTCCTTTGTGAGTCATGGTTATAAACAGAAAATGTTAATAATTTACATTGAGCAAAATATCTGAAATACAAGATATCGACTTCAGTTAAAACCGTTGAGATGCTAACATAGAAAAATTATCATGCTTATTGAATTTATCGAAAGTTTTTTTCCCCGCTATCATGCTATAATTATGATATTGGATACTTTCCTTGATACAAGCTCTACTAAGATCTATGTACAAATACATATACCAATAAAGTCTATGCATAAATTTTATCAATGTTATCAAATAATCGATAGGACTTTTCACTTATATCCACTTACTTTATTTTTTCAATCTGTTTCAGCAATATTTCAATTTCAGTTGTGGCAGATAACATTTTTGGTTCTCATCATTTTGCGGTTGTGTTTTATTTTCAGGCGTTGCTTACGTCAGAGGGTCTTGCTTGTCGGCACCATACTTTCGAAAACTTGCTTACAACTTTGGTATTGGAGAAGCATCAACAAGTTTTAATGATGTAATCATTGCCGCTCATGAAGTTGGACACTTGTAAGATTTTCATTTATTAATTATCAACTTTATCAAAGTTATTTTGTGACCAACAAAAATGTCCCTTTTTTAAGGCATTAATTTAAAGTATCTGACACTCCTCTTTCTTAATTCTTTATGAAATACAAAATTCTTAATGAATTTGAGAGTAAACATGGTTTAATTTGAAAAAAGAGAGTGCAATTAACCCTTATGTAAGGTACAATCAGACTTATAAGTAACTATTCCCAAAAAGTAGAACATAAAGATAATACAAGAATAACATTTAGAAACAAACTCTTTTAACTCCATTCCAAGAGATCACTGCGTTCATTGAACGCCGCCTTTCCTTGTTGATCTTGTTTATCATATTCTATAGGCTATAGTAACAGTCACCTGTAAGTTAGTTAAATTTATTTAGGAATAGACAGTTTCAGTTTATGAAGAATATCAAATGGTGATATTTGACGTTTCATTATAGTTTGCCAGATCGTCAATGAAGCACTGAGCAATAAATCAACTAATTAATAACTGAAACTGTCATATTCGTATTCTTTATAATCATGATCTTTGAGAGTTTAAGCTGCTCAATCAATGGATTAAACACGAGGCAAGACTGGGTGTCTATCTAAATGCAACACATGGTCCTCACTGACGCACAAACACGAAACAAATTTAATAGAATGTCTTAGCAGAGCAATTAGTTATTCTCATTGGATCATGCATTGACTGATAATTAAATGACTGTCAATTAAATGTAAAATTAATTGACTGTCAATTAAATGTAAAATAAAACATAACACTCACAGTCTGATACTATTTAGCAAACAATACTTCAATTTTGAGTCATGGTCTAAATGTTTTTACATTTAGCAAAATATCTGTAATACAAAATATAGGTTTCAGTTAGAGCATTGCAGTGCTACCATGGAAAATTTATCACGTTCATTCAAATTTATTGAAAGTTTTTTTTCTGTTAACATGCTATCATTATGATAGTGAATACTTCCCTTGATTCTAGCACAACTACAAAAGTCTATGTACATTACATATACCATTAAGGTCTATGAATGAATGATCTTACATGTTTTTTTCGTTTATAACATATCTTCAATACGGTATGTCGCATTATTCATCGAATGTTACGTTACGTTATGTTTTAGCCTTACATAATAGAGTTGTGAAGAGTATTGCCTTACCGTTAATCTGTTAGGTTTAAGACAATAAAAGTATGTTTTGTTTTCTATTTGTTATATTCAGACTTGGAGCATATCACGACGGTGAGGCAGAGGCCCGAGGGTGTGCCAGTAATTCTGGCTATATTATGAGTTATTCCAGGGAAGATGCCTATAAATTCAGCCGGTTTTCACCATGCTCTATATCAAGCTTTCAAAACTTTCTCAAGTATGTGAACAAACATGTGTCTTAAATAAGATTTCATTATTACTCTTCATACCATTCTTTTTTCAAAACGAAAAAGGAAAAGTTCAATATTTTTCAATGTACGCTCGTAATTGTTTTTATAACAAACACAAAACTTACTTTCTATATAAAAAGAATACAAATTTGTAATATGAAGTATTTTGCACATGATACACTTGTTATTTAGTTATTTGACTTAACAAAATTACTATATAAGTCAAGCATGTGGAAAAATATCGCCAAATATAGAGTCTAAATATTTTATATGTGTGATTCAAATGAATCATATAACGCACTTACTTTGGGGTTAATCGGCTATAACTATGAATAACTACATGTATATATAACTATAAATCAGGCCAGCAAATCAACTGTTTATAAAAAAATTGAGCCATTCTTGACCAATAAAATTTTGTACTGATGAACACTATCCTGTAGTAATTATCTATCATTTCCAGTATGGATCGTTCTGCATGCCTCAGACAGAGGGCAAGCAATGAAATTATGAAATTTCCGACATCATTTCCGGGAACCTATATGTCTATAAATGAGCAATGCCGACGATTCACCGGTGGACCACCTTGCGAGGTAAAACACTCATTAATAATGAAATAATTTGATGTTTTAAGATATTTTTCCTATGAAAACAGCTTTCTTTTTTGACGAATGTATTGCATAAAGCATTTAAACAATATCAATGATCATAAACAGCTTAAAACGGACCTTAAACATTGTTTTAAGACTAATTCTAATCAACATTGTACCTTTCTAAGTTCGACGGTTAATGTTTCATTCATGTCTGTATTTGTGCCAGAGCAAATCGAACTAGATACAATGATAAAAGGAAAAGTATGATAACAGATTTTGTACAAGATCATTGTTATTTGATTTATTTTAAGATTGGACCTAAACAATGTGAGCATCTATGTTGTGATGATGCCAAGGGTCAGTGGAGATATACGCGGTCAGAACCAGCTGTTGATGGGACTTCTTGTGGTAAAAGAAATGTAAGAGTTGGTGAAATGTATATTTACTCAATTAAAACAAGTTGCTATGCATGTACTTGGTCCTCAGTAAAATGTATTACAGAATAGAATTTTACCTCTTGCATACAATTGGATCGTCGTTTTATATGCTTCTTTCAGAACTTATGGTTTCACCTTTAAATAAAAGCTTTATATAACATTTGATGTCACTGTCATTATTTGCTTTAACGAATGTCAACGCTGTTTATAAAATAGGTTGAAATGTAGTCTATTACTTACTATAAGTGGCCCTTTTCGAAATTATTGACTCGCGCTTCATTTTATCTATTATAATGTTATTTTAATTTGCAGGTATGTTTGAATGGTCAATGTATTTCATTAGCGTCATTTGGATAATCGTTTATGTGTATGTATGAATATTTGATATATGAATAAATCTTAATCTTAGATTGCATATTCGTACTGGCGGCATGCTTTTATAAACACAGTAGTGTGCATCAATCTTAAAAATAATTAAACCAGACTAAGTTGGTTCGGTCACCTGTACCAAGTTTGGTGCGGTTATCCAAAGTAAGAGTAACCGAAATTTTCTTTCATCGGGACATAGTTTAAACATATTTTAAACATCCCAGTGTAGTTATATATATATAAAAGTCATTTGCTGATCTGAACATTTTTTTAAAGATCTTTCATTACAATTTTGTCCATGCTGATTTCGTGAATTTTTGTATCATAGCTAATTCGTTGAACATTACAGGTAGTTTATTTATTTCTGCCACATCGACACAATATTTGTGAAGGGAGGAAGAACTGTGATGCGCCACAGCCTTTCTGGAAAGTTATTTATGATATATGATTCAACAGATCGTTGATATAAGCTCCTTTATGGAGTGTAAACATTACCACTGTCAGTTATAGATGTCATCCATATGTGTTAAGAACAAAGTGTTATTCAGCTGTTCATATACTTCTGAAAATATCATAATTGTTTTAGTTTGGAGCAATAAGCGCAGTTTGTTTCCTTTGATTTTAACTGGAAATCTAAAACATTGTTCCACATATTATCATACATCGATCTTCTAATCGGACAAATTGAATTCCAGTCGCATTAAAAAGGTAAAAACTATAACAGTTTACGTGAAACTAAACATGTTTGTGGTTAATAGTTTACATGAAACTATTTTCTTTCCGTAACAACGTTTATGGCTTCTGAAGAATCATTGTATTTTAAAAGGTTTCAGAAATTCAAACAGAATGATTACTTTCTTCATTCGGATATAAATTCCCTTTTCCTTGTTTTTGTTTATATATTTATTCTGTAAATAATGTGAATTACAATTTGTGATATGTAATGTTGTCCATCTATTATTTGTTAAATGCTGTTGTTAAACTGGGCACTAAACTTACTAAACAATAAATTAATAATTCTATATTTGTAACATTACTTCAACTCACTCTTAATAACATTAATTCAATTCTATATCTATTTTGAAATAACTCCAAACAATCAAAACACACAAGAAGGGTTATTTTATGTGAAAATATATTTCACAAACAAACTATCAAGGTGTTAATGAAAGCATCAAAACCATTTCTGTTACATCAATTTGATTATAATGTTTATGTCTATTGCACACAGAATATTGTCATTATTACATGTGAAAACTTAATAAAATGTTTTTATTTGATGAATGACTCTCTTTTTTCTATGCTATGAGATCGTGTATAACTTTCCTGCTTTATAAAATGAGCCGCGTCACGACAAACCAACGTAATGCGTTTGCAACCAGCATGGATCCAGACCAGCCTGCGCATCCGCGCAGTCTGATCAAGACCCATGCTGTTTGCTATCAGTTTCTCTGCTTGTAATAGGGCTGGTAAGCGAACAGCATGGATCCTGATCAGACTGCTCGGATGCACAGGCTGGTCTGGATCCATGCTGGTCGCAAACGCTCTGTGTTCGTTTTGTCGGGACGCGGATCAAATAGTGTTTAACGTATTTATGTTTATGTAAAAGTGAAAGCTATCAATATTAATTCTGTAAACAGAAAGATATCCGTTAGTTTTCCTGATTTGAAACAAGAAGTAACTTTAAAAAAAGATACTTGGCCGTGGCAAATTTGCTTTTACATATACATATATAAATAATTATGTACTTGCAAAAATCATTTCCATGAAGATATGATAGCAATGCCTGTTTAATAATGAAATAATGACAGTTACAACTCGTGCAAATTAAAAGTTAAAAATTGCAAACAGTTATGCAGGGTAGTCAGTAGTGTTAGTCCAACAAACTGTACTACGAGTTGATATATTGTGCTATTTTATGTTTGGGTAAAATATCTCCTCTTTACGACATAGAAGTGATATTCCGATCTAGAAAAAAGTATGTCAAAATCTAGCTTTGCATGTTGAAATATTTTGACTTTCAGAAGGTTCTCAATCACTCGATTCAATTACTCCTCGATCAATGTTTTTATAAGTCAAATAAAATAAGACTCCTAGACATCAGTTTGTTATTTTAAAATGACCCATGACAATTCTGGAAGTCAAAAAGATTTTAGACAACCTTCGGCTGAAATAAAAACACTCTATGTATTACAGTTTGATGTATGGCATTAACGTCAGAATTTAATGCTACCGATAATGTACAATTAACTGTGTACACCATATAGACAGCAAACCATACGTTCTTATTTTCTTGCTTTGTAAAAATATTTGACAAACGTAACTGTTCGGAAAGTTCGTGCACACAATTAATTTGAGACGGTGAGTAGTATAGAGGCGTCTGTTCTACTACGGTGAAATCTTAAAGCGTTAAAATGTTATTCTATTGACATAATAATTTCTTCGTTAATCAGAAATGATGTTTAACGTTCATTTTCTTATAAACTTCAGAGTGCATTGTGTATCTTTTGTTTGTTTGTTTCATTTTAAGCCTTTCCCAACAGTATTTCAGTCATATAGGCGGGTAGTTTACTGACCATCGTTCCAGAAGAGTTACACCAGTACTAGACTACATTCCTACCAAAGCATCTCCCGGGGATCAAACCAACGCCAGAGAGGTTACTGGATTAGAAGTCATCGACTCTAACCCCTCGACCACGGAGGCGGTCGCATTGTGTATCTACTGCTAGTTTACAATAAAAAGATCATTGATAGACGTTTTAATCCCACATAAACTAGCTGTTTAGGGCAATTTTATCCATGGAAGTGAATATGAATCATGCTTAACCTTGTTGACAAAGTAACTACAAAATGCAATCAAACTTCAACGTTTTTTATAAGTTATGATTATTTATATTTACGATACCGAATATGACCCAGGTTAATTTGGCAGAATACAGATATTATCAAAGATTTAATGAACATTGAGAAAAAATATACGACAAATGATTTGATAAGTGATTTATTTATAAGAAATGTGTAACAAATTATCAGGTTGTAACATACATGTATTTTAATGATTATTTTACATATATTTAAATCATGATCAAATTTGTACATTATATAAGCATATAACAAATATTTAAATCAACGTGGTTTAAAACAAGTTAACCTAACACAATTTACATTTTACTCACATGCAACATATTGATAAGAAACATAAAGCAGGATAGTATCAAGTGTCACAGGGTCAGTTAGCATCGTATAAAATGATAAATGAATGAATTAAAGAAATTACGTCCAGTATTTAATTTGGCGGTTCGGTTGTACATATTAAGGCACCAGAATTAGTTGGTGCATTATGAATATTTACAACAGCTGCTCTGTTCCAGAGTCGACTCTCGTTATTTTACATGCCAGGTGTGAAATACCGATAAATGTGGCCTTGGTTTATAAGGCCTTATCACAAAACTATTAGTGTCATAAGTGATCAAGTGGGTGATCCAATTTGCGACCCCTAGTTACGACTCTGCTTTCAATTTCATTGACCACAGATCAAAGTACAAATAAAAGAGGGCATTTATGAAACAAAAAGTATCACATGAATGAGACTCACCTACATCATCTCAAAAATGTATTCTCTTATTGAACTTTTGAATATATTTCAATTTCAATTTTTATTTACAATAACACTCAGTTTGTATATCATACACAAACATGAGCAAATCAAACATGTAAACATACAAAAGATTACGTAAATAAATTTGTAAGTTATAAAATCACTTTTATTCAATGTAAAATTGCTGAAGTGATAATTTTACAAATAACAAATGATACATTTAAAAGAAATTAATTATTAATGATATTGTTACGTTATGAAAATAGCTATGTGTTTTCATCCATAAAAATATTATTTGATACACAAAAAGGAATGGGATATGTATAATAAAGGAATCTTTTTTAAAATAAAAATCAATTAGTTTTTATTCAACACTTCAAATGGTTCAGAATTCGAAATTCATTTAAATTCTTTTTATCCATGCAAAAATGATATGATAATTTTGCAACACATGAAAAATGATATATGATATATACATTGTATATATACATGTTTGGGTCTGAACTTTAATTGATTTCATCCATAAAAAAGCTAAATTTGTAGTATAAAACAACATAAAGAAAGAATTCACATAAGTCTGTAACTTGAAATATGATAAAAATGGTTAAAGACATGTAAAGGGGCTTAGAGAAGGTCAATTGTGACATATTTCGAACTATATTTCATGTTATGCAATTCCAGGTTGAAAGTCAACATTTCTATGAAATGAATCATGAAAGTGACTTGAGATAACATTATATTAAGATAAGATACATGGCGAATTTTCTATTACTTTATATATGTGATTGAATTTTTTAAGCTTTATACATATATGAAAGACACCGTAACACAAAACAACATTAATAGTTATTACTGTATTACACGATAAAGTAAAAATTCATTGATTAAATAAAAAATGCCTGAATAATAAATCTTGATAATACTTATAAAACATGTACATTTTACCAGATAATGTTTTGTTACTTATTTGAAGGCATTGTGCATGAAAATTCCAAGCATGCTCACTATCACCTGGCCATCGTTTATCGATAAGTCTATAAATGTGTACATATTCGGCTGTGGCCAATTGTTTGATAATACATTGTATATATTTATTCCTAAGTTCATCCTATTATTTTCATTCCATGATAAAATGATGCTCGTTTTCTTGCCAAAAGTACCAAACTCATGTAGTCGACGATCTGTTATGTAAGTCCATGCCAAAAATATTTTTAAATATCAAAATGGATCTCTGTACGACAAAAAATAAATGTTTTTATCTTATGGTTTTGAGTGGATTACTGATTTATCCGTGAAAATTATATTTGATAATTTCACAGTGAAAATTATCAAAATATAATTTCACCACTTTCAATGACGAGACTACTTTTTAAAGATTTTCTCTATGTGGTACTTACTGTTTATTTTGGTTACAATTCTGACATTGTTAGGGCTGTTTACACAAACGCCAAAGTGAATCTTAAATTTCAAAAGTACTCAAAAGAAAAAAATCTTACTTGAATTCGTTTAAATTACCAACCATCAAATATCGTCTCTATATTTTTATTTTATTTTTACAGCCTGAAAGAAAAAAAGCAACACTAACCCCTACATGCAAAACTGCTCTTGATGACATTTTGGCATATTTAAATATCCTAGGAGCAATAACTGGCTTATGCAAAATGAATACCAATGACAGTCACTAGCCCGAAGAATAAGTAAACAACCAAGTATTGTAGGGCAGCTTTTCAACATTTACATGTTTTCCAAATTATTAGTCGCTTTTTGAATGTTTACACGTCTGTCAACAATTATTTATGTCTTTTAAAATTTTCAAATAGGTTTTCTTTCTCATAAATAGATGTATCAGTTACAAATATAAATTAAATCCCCTCGAATCAAATACAATTATTTTCCTCACATAAAATTCACAACAAATGGCTGCCGCTTATGTCTAATATAAACTTCAGCCGAAAATAACGGAAATAAGGTCGGATTATGTAACTTTTTCTTCTACGAAAAGTGTTTTTTTTATTTAAGAAGCGATCATTAACAATTTTTGAATATAATAAATATTATTTTTCACCTCAAGACCTCGTGTATTTATGTGAAATTCGTGTGAAATTATTGAGGACTTTCAGTGGGGATATAACATATTTTGAACATTTTGATATTCCAGTTAATATTTAGAAAATTTCCAAAAAAAAAGCGACCTCCCAAAAACACAAGAAAGATAGAAAAAAAGAACAAAAGAAAAGCATAATAAAAACATCATAATCAAACACTAGTAAAGATAAATATAACATGTAAAATTAAATTTCGAAAGATAAATTCTAATATTACTTGATTTATAACCCGTACGTAATGAAATGTTTACAGGTGCAGTACTTTAAGATGCAGGATATGATTTTCGTTATGATACGGATTTTTTCTTCACTAAGTACATAAAAGGTATTTTAACCACATGTTATATTGCTTAAACAAAACAAAAGTCATTGTTAGTAACATAAGAATAAATACATAACATATATCTCAAAGATACTAGTAAACGAATTCCATAGACACCCGTTACAAGCATTTGAAGGTTGAAACATAATTAACATAACTTTAATATGTATGCTCATTTACTGAGAATCGCTCGAAATATGTGGTTGTATCTGAGAGACCATTACAAATGGAAGAATTGAATTATTCAAAAATTGGGAACACTTGACTTTACATAGATTTGCAGCTATATGATGATTTGATACACAAGAATGCATTTCCTCTCACGTTTAAATGAGTGACTTTTATTTTGATAAAACATTCTTTAATTTTTAATTTTCTCAAGTTGAATAGTCGATAACCTCTAGACTTAGCAATACATCACTAACGGTAATGTCTGCCCAAGCTAAAGGAATTCTACTTAAATCTAGCCCTTTGTCATACAATTCTTTTCTAAACTTTACAATATACCATTTCCATATTGTACAATTATCCGTTGTGTCCGATGTGCCTATGTCCCAAGATGGAAAGTGTTTTTTGTAATGGCTGTAGCTATGAAATTGTTTAGGGCATGCACGTTCTTCACCTTCGTTACACTTAAAACTAAATACTTCACAACTATGTTTTTTTGAAGACTTGACATCAAGGCTGCAAGTAGACAATATTATACTCTTCCATCCAAGTGTATGAATTCCTCTGCAACCTTTTGGTTTGTGGCGGAAACAAACATGTTTTCTATCATGATTTAAATCTAGAATACATGGCTCTGCACAATAAGGACACTGTTCAGGACAACCTGTAGCTTTCTTTATTATTTCAAGTATAGGATTAAGACCTCTCCATTTTACATCATTTAGGTCCACATAAGCAAATTGCTCTGTTAAACTAGATTCAATCTCAACTAGATTTGTAATCAAGCTATCCTTGAAACTTTCTAAATCGGCATTATTCTGGTTGTTGAGACTTTGTTTTACTGAGTTTAGACTATCAATAATTATGCCTTCTGATTTTAGGTTTTCAATCAAACCTTCGACATAACTGTCAACTGAGTCACATGGAGACTTCTGTACAGCTTGTCTTATTTTTTGCACTTGAATTTGAATCAATTCACTTGCTGCTTTGAAATAAATATCTTGTTTTGAATCTTTACCGCTAGCAAAAATATGTGTGACCTTTTTGGATATCCATTTTTCGAGGTACATATTTGGGCAATTAATGTACTCCTGAAAGCATTCAAATTTGCTACTTTCTACTAAACTCTTCATGGCTTCCCTCAAAATAACAACTTTTGATGTTGGAAGTTTTTTATTCAGTTCTTTTTTAACTGAAATTGCTAAGCTTATTTCCACTGTTTCTCGGCAAGAAGTAGTGAAAATACGTTTCATTTCTAATAATGCTTGTTCTTTCTTTTTACGCTCATCAAGAGACGAGAAAAAGAATTTCTCTGCTTGGAACTTAAGTTCTGTAACACGTGACTGTATTGTTTCTACGAACCTCTGTTGTTGTTTTTCAAAAAGATACATAGTTCTTCGACTTATATGAATGAAGATTTGTATAGACATTGTTTTATCCAGATGAAATTTTAGCACATTTTCTGTCTTAAATCGTGTCATCATGTCTTTGATTTCGCTTAGAAAATGTCTTACAGCTTGCTTTGTAATATTTGTTTCCTCCAAGCAATAAAATTTTAACTTCGTGTCAATACGATCAAACAGTTGTTCAATATGCTCTTTAATGACTGTTATTTCGGATCCTGATATCTTTCGGACGATATCATTTAAAAATCTGACCCTGATCCTACCAGTTTGTCTGATATCTAAATCATCAAATGTGCCTTTCAACTTAGTTTCAAGGTACGTGAAATCCTTTTTTTCAAGATGTGGTCTTAGTAAGGCCTTATCATTGCTAAAAATGTCGTACAAGGCGTTTTTGAAAATTTCACTTAATTCTATATCATTTTGTTTCAAGCTTTCGGACAAATATGGTGTTGAAAATAACTCCCAAATCTCATTAAATCTCTTACGTATATTTTTATCATCTGGCTTGAAGTCTGTTTCTCTCATTTTTTGTGCTAACTTAACAGACTCTGCAAAAAGTCTGTCTTTGAGAACATTGTCAATTTTCTGAGTCCATTTATAAACTTTCATATTTTCATACATCTTAAGACATTCAAATCTGCTTTGATCAAGTAATTGTCTACAAAACATTTTGAAACATTCAAGCGTTCCATCTTTCCACGGGTAAATGATTTTTCTGTATTCGCTAGCTTCAAAGTATTCACATATTTTGTTCAGAAATGCACTTTCTTCCTCATTTAATTTTGCACGAAGTGATTCATTAAATTTATTTGGGGAATATAAACAATCATCTTCAATCTGAACTGAATCTTGATTTCGAAATAGATCAGTAACGGTTTGATGCATAATATTTTCCATTTCAAATTTGTGTCTATCCATCTCTTCTGATAATTGAACATGTGCTTTAAGTTCTAGATTACTACGAAAAGAAAACAGAAAATCTTCACTTAATACACCTTTCCATAATTCATTTATGTGAAGTGCTATTTCTGTTATTGATTTATAAGATTTATGCCTTATTTCTAAAGCCTTTTCAAGGAGTTCTTTGCGAAAGCAGCGTACTTGCGAACTATATTCAGTATTAACAGAAGCCATTGGGAATATTCCTTGCCATAAATTTGACAAATACCACACACCGGAAGACATTTCAAATTCAATTATGTCGTTGAAAGAGTTTAAATCAGTTATGCCTTGAAGATCAGCAGCTTCTTTTGTTGCAATATCTAGAGATGTTGTTAATTTTTTTAATGCTTGTTCCCTTTTCTCTCTTGCTGTCGCACCTGTAACATTTTGATGTATAAAATAACAACATTTAAAAATATCTAAATTTTCATTAGCAATTTTAAGTCTTAAGAAGGCATGAACAATTACCTGAAGAACTTCATGAATTTCTCCAGCATTTTCACCCAATATATTAATCATTGATATATCTCCGATACCAGTTACTATTGTCGCTAATTCGTTATCATGCTCGTACATTCCATTATAAAGTTCTGGTGCCCTTAAACCCTCTGTATCGAGAACTAAAACAGAATCGAATGGTGATAAAGAAGATATAGGTTTCGAATTTACTGGAATAAGTTGCATATGAATACCTCTTGTACAACGACCTGAGCTCGCAGAAAACTGCGAACCAAACATCGTATTCAGGAATGTAGACTTTCCCGAGCTTTGAACACCAAGAATGGAAAGAGACAAAATTTTTGATCCCTTTGTGGTTTTTGATACCGACCCTAGAACTAAGTTTATCCATTCAGAAGGTAAATAAAAGTTGTCTCCTTCAATCAATTCAAGTGGATATCCATCAATAAAAAGTGTTGAAAAGGTTTCAGCTATCTGTTTTGGAGGCGGTAATTCATAATCTTCAGGATTCTTTCGTAAAGATATCAAAGCATCATAGATATAGCCGATTTCTCTTAAAATATAATCATACTTAAATGTATCTTCAACAGGCATGTGCCAAGCTTTACCTTTCTTTTGAAAAAATATGTTTATCCAACTGAGAAAAAAATAAATTCGTAGCTGGTCCGCATATAACTTTGATAAACATTTTGTAAATTCTACAACAAAGTTCGGCACACGTTTAAGTTGATCCTCCTTTGTACATGTAATAGCTTTGACATGTTTGCTACGTTCCTTTTCATTCTTTGCCCTTTGGAGTGACTTCATGAGACTACCAAGTTCCTTTGAGGCTGATGAATAAAAAGGTGTTATCATCCTTTCCAGTGGTTGTTTGATATCGTAATTAATATTTGATGAAGTAAATAGTTCCTCTGCGTATTTTCTCCCTGCTAAACAATGCTCGTCTTCTTCGTCGGTTTTAATCATTCTTTTTGAAGATATTCTATTTTCTAACGATTTAGCTTCGAACCCCTCTAACTGAGCTTTGAGTTTGCAAGACACATCTTTCGAAATTTCTAAAACGTTTTTGGGCCCAGTTTGTGGATGTGTGAATACCAGGCGTATATCAAATGCCTTTTTCTTCCAATTATCATTCAAATCTTTCAAGCATTTTATTTTGCTGTTGCCTATGATGGGTCCAACAATAACAAGAATGATACGATGGGAAGTAAAATATGTAAGGATACATTGGAAAGAATGTTTATCATTTACGATTGTCTCGATATCCAATACAATCAATAAACAATCTGTTAAAGCCATTGTAAATTCTTTGATGTTATCAGAACGAGACTCATCAAAATCACCTCGTATGTTTAAAAATGTAATTGCCTTTTCAAATATAAAGCGATCAGGCACCACTGGCAACCAAAACATGTCCACAGAACCTCCACTTAAAAAGCGTTTAGTCTTTCCCTTATTACAATCTTGATTATAAAACACCTTATTTTCATTATCAGAGAGAAGTTCATTGATCAGAGTAGATTTGGAAAAGTCTGGGCGTCCTATCCGCGCAACAGTGACAACATTACAAGGAATATCTAAAACTCCTATTTCGAGAAATTTGGAAGAGGGTTCACTAATCTCTAGTTTACTATGGATTTTTAGAGATCTTAAGGGCCAAATAGCAGCACATGGTAAATTATCCTGATATCTAATATGAATAAAGGGAACTGCACGTTTGCATAGATACAGTTTTTGAAAAAGCAACTCTTGTAACATAGAATTACAGCACTGAAAAACAACATGAAAAACATCTAGTGGACTTAACTCGTCATTACTGTCATCATCAATTTCTAATATGTCATCATCAGTTTGTTTCGATTCATCCGCATTCATTGTGTGGTCTCTAGCATCTGAGTTAACGTTGATCAGACCTCTTAATAACGTCCACGGTAAATCTTTGTAACTGATCATTTGTTTCGAGTCTTCTTTAATTAAGTCTAATGCAACAACGTCCCTCACTTTTATTTTATTTGGATATTCTTTTTCTAGTCCACATTTCTGCAGGATGTAGTTAAAGTGTGTACTTCTAACCGATTCCTCATCGCTTCCTGTAAAAACAATGCAATTTCCATTAAAGCGTGTATAACTATAAAGACAAATAATTATTTAAAAATCTGGAAAAGTAAAATCTACTTTATAAATTTATCCGGTAGGTGAAATGGTATGGAGCCGTATTACAAATGACTGGTTTACGAAACACTTATTTATATTTGTTATCTTGCTCATTATCTTCATTTTGTCTTTGAGTTTTACTACTATGTACAGGATTGGTAATTTAATGACATGTTCCCTACATATCTGCCCATACTACAATATCTGAGGAGGTTTCTGTCTGCATGAAAGGCTCCTAATAATTTTATGCACAATCTGTAACAGGTATATCTGAATTGTGAGAATATCGAGGGTGATAGCCGCAAATCATATTGCCGTCCGAGAAATCAAAGATGGTGTTCAAGATGGCCGCAAAAAATATGAAAATTTCCATATTCTCTGATATACTTAATTTCAACCACTTAAAACAGTTTCGTATATTCTGTTAATGCATTTTTGTAACAAATATATGACATAAATGAAGTTTTAATATGTTTTTTAATGTTAAAGAACTTTTTGATAGTTTTCAAGAGAAAATTGTGCCAAAAAAGTAGAAAAAATGCCTTTTTTAAAAGATGTGATGCACATTTTGTCATTTTTTTTTCTAGCTTTGTTGAATAAAGTGCTCTCTTATAACTTATATTACAGAAATAAACATTTTTACATAACAAATATGACATTAAATTTTTCATTTTATCACAATTTCTCAGATAATGCGTATTTTGAGTTGGTGGTGTAAAAATATATTTTTTATTTTAAACTTATTTAATGACATTTATTTATTATTATTTACACTTAAATAAATTATATTAGATTAAATGCAAGAACTGAAAGAATTCCAAAGAGAAAAAGATAATTAGGATACTATCATGCTACTGAGTGGTTTGGTTATACGGAAAATACTGTTTACACTGTTGTAAGTTAAATAATTGCAATATCTTAGATGCTAAAATCATTTTATTTTGCACCATTTTCATCAGATATGGGCAAGGAATCTAGGTTAAGTATCTTCTTTTATATAACAAATAATTTATAGCGTAAAATATATGTAGAACTTGAGGCCAAAATACTAGAAAAAAATACTACATTAAAATTGTACAAAGACATAGACATGGTGGCATTTTTCTGCCAACAGTTAACCATGTGTTAACTATTTGACTAACAAGTTAGTTTAATAGATATTTATCAGACTAACTAGATATTTTTTCTATTAGATAGATTAATAAGGAATAAGTGTCTACCTTCCAAAAAAACACTAAAAAGTGCCCAGAACTGCCAGTTACCAGATAAATAATAGATAATTATCTGTTTATCTATAAAACGTTTGTGTTTGTTAAGAATCAGATAATTATCTGTATAAGTATTTACATTTTCAGTTCATAGATAATGCGGAATGTCATATCCCTATCATAACTAATGTATAATAGTTTTTTATGTTTTTATACTTATTGCCACAAAAACGGATAACTCGTTTACGCATGATATGGTATTATCGAACATGTTATTACATTATACTTGTAACATCACACTAGGGATGCGATTGTTTACAAAATAAAACTATCCTGGGTTACTTTCTTCAAACTTGAGACTTGTACTTCTGCCGTTGATGCCTTAAAATTGTATTGTTAAACAAGTTTTCAGTTAAAATTCGCTGCAGTTTTACTTTTTCAAGTAAATCTACGTATCACCACTTCTGGTTTTGGCGTGTATTATGCGAGATTTTAACCTAGAATATTTTCAGGATCTAGATTTGGCATGTCAAAACATTTTGACCACCTCTTACAAAATAATGCGTCATATTTATAAAAATGTGTTGCAAATGAATGTGCATTCAAGATTGTGAATGTGGTTCAATGCAATATTCCCTTTTTATAGCAATATCCGTTCAAATTCGGTAGATGTCAACGGACAATGCTGTAAGGGACGCAAATTGTGCTATGCCGTACTGCATAGCACACTTAATCATTTTTGTGGTCACAATAGGAATACAATTTTAGGAAAACTGAGAGCTTCAGAAGTTAAGTCCTACTTTATGACCACATGGGGCGCCCGTGGCAAAGTAGTTAAGATATTAAGTTTCAAACCACTTGCTCCTCAAAACTTCACATGAAATTTTCATTGTTGGTGCGAACTTGCGAAGAAAAACCAAACGAAACATTGCTCACATGTCAGCCCAACGAATTATTACAATAAAATCGATGTTTGAAGAAACCATTCGATAAATATCATGTGTATTTGTAACTTTGAACTATTCCATACAGATATTTAACTGTATAAGAAAAACTCGCGTAAATATTAAAGGCATACACTTTATACTAAGAACTTAAAGGCTCATTATACCGCAGATACAGTAGTGCGTTTGCTCTTGTGTCTCAAAAGTTTTTTTGAAGTTCTATAATAATAAATTCTAAAAAGGTACTTTTGCCAATAGCCTGAATCATGTTTGGCGTCTGTTGCTTTTTGGAAAATAAGTACAGTTGAAGTGATCACGTATTTTGTATGCTCATGGAACAGTATTTAAACGTTGTATAAGTAATTGTTGCCCCTTCTTCAGAAATAAAATGTATCCGTTTCTAAGACATAATGTGCCTTTGATGGTTGTATAAATTCCTTACCTATCTCTAACTTTTGATCAGAAGGAGAACAGTCAGTGATGTAAGTATTTTTCTCATGTACATAAGAAGCTGTCAGACTATGCTTTTGAAAAATCAACGCACCTTTCCTGATGACCGTCTTAGCGCCTGAAAAAGATAAAAGCAGTCTTTCATTTAAGATTCTGTTCACTTTAAAAAGCAGGGCATATTAAGTATTAGAGCTAAAACATTTATTATATTCTTGACACCAATATAAACTAAACAAGATTTTGTAACAGAGTTACAAACGTCCCCCGCCTAAGGGAAGTAATAAAGCATCGATTGTTCTATTTCAAAGATTGTGATATGGATCTGGACTTCTGTGCAAAATTGTGATCAGTGCTAAATCTGCACATGCAAGCAACAATTAATTAATTAAAGAAAAATAATGAAACATCTCCTTAGAATGTGTCAACAAAAATACATTTGTATAGTATAGTTGTTGTAACTAATTCAAAGCCGCAAAATGTGACAAACACAGGATCAATATAGGATATGGTCTGTTTTAGGGTAAATTTCGTGCCAGTCACCATCAAGGTATGTGGGCAATTTATAACGGCATTTTCTTTGCATGGGCCTGACTTGGCATCATACCCTGCAACAGACTATTTTAGGCTTTGACCTCCAAGTATGGGTCTGGATGTTGCGCATGACATGCCGTCTTTTGTTTTGTGAACATTTGTGCCAAGTTATTTCAAAATCCTGATAAACCATACGAAATATACCGTAGAACAGACTATGTAAAGCTTTGACACCCATTATGAGCTTGACATTGAAGGTAGGAGTCTGCCTGTTGCGTATGATACATAGTCCCATTATTGTCAACATTTGTGCCAAGAATTTTAAAAAAAAACCCTTTGAACAATAAAAATATTATGGACAGAACACAAAGTATACCCTACAAAAGACCATGTCAAGCCTTGATCTCTAAATGAGACCTTCACCTTGTAGATAAGAGTCCGGGCGTTGTGCATAACACATCGTCTTATCATTTTAAACATTTGTGCTAAGTTATTTCAAAATTCCTTGATAGAGGAAACAGTTATGAACTAAACACCACAAACACCCTCAAAAAGACAATGTTGACATTTTGTTACCAAGTGTCACCTTGGCCTTGAAGGTAGCGATTGATTCGCTTGTTCTTTAAACTTATTAACAGTAGAAAACTTAAGTGAGAAAATCCGTTTTCACAATATAAAGCTCAACATTTGAATAAAGTGGCCTGTATATAGATAAAGTAGGAATTTCTGCGCGAACTCTTTTTGCGCGCCTTTGTCATACTTGGAACAAGCATGCCTGGGAAAGCTGGTGCTACGCGACTTGTATTGGCGCGCGACATTTGGCTGCGTGACCTTACCTGATTTGAAATGAGGAACAATAACTGAGCCGTACCAATGAGCCAGACTGTTAATTATGGAGGGTATATGTTGCCAAAAATTCAGCATTTGAAACTTGCCGATGCATACTTCGGTTCTACTAAAGAGATTAGTAGAGTAACCGATAGTTACATACTGCACTGATATTAAGCGTTTTGATTATCTCAATTTGATCAAATGAAAGCCGATAACATGCAACTTAGATAAATTGCAAACTGTATTTAGAAATGTATAACTTCAAATTTGCGACATGTAGAATTGTAAACGATAGAACGTACACAACACGATTTATGCCGTACATCATGACGTTGAGAATGTTACTGCATCAATTTACACTCTCAGGTTGACAACACCACACTTTCCTTTTACATTCTAAGGCGATTAACATTTGTAAACGATTATGCAACTTCCATATATGGCATTATGACGGAAAAAGACGAAGATTTAAAAGCGGAGCAAATTTTCACGAGGGCAGAATATAAAGAGAAGCAACTCTGACTGTACAGTAATAATGAGTTATCAAATAAAACTGTTATATATGCCACATACATCAACTGCATTGCAGTTGACTTTGTTTTGTTAAAACGTATTCTAGCACAGGATATTCAAGTAATAAAAAATTGGTTAAGATATAATGAAACAATGTAACGACGTTGGTAGAACGTCATTATACTAAAAATGAGCATAATAATATGCAAAAATTAAAGTTCGTGAATTAACATAAAGGGATGTTTCCCATATATAAAGACAAAAACCACTCTTCATGTGGGACATGGTTTGTGTGCCTCAAAACGTTACAACGGCACTAATTGTTAAACTCGTTCACAAAAGTACACGAATTATTTTGTTTTTCACTCGAATGTGATACACGAGTTTCACCTTTAGCAACATGAATAAGAAAACTGAACAGTAAGTATGTGCCTTCTTTCTTTGAAGGACTATACCCAAATTTGTGAACATGTGTTTAACTACGGAACTATATAGACAACGTTTACTATTGATAATTCCGATGTATAACAAAACACTTGTGAATTTGTCCCATTTTAATGTTTAAAAAATATTCAGTGCATTATAGCATCTCATTTTACCTCCATTGGGAGATATTTTGAATTATAAGATGTGCTTTTGCCTTTTATTATTAAATATATGTAACCTGACGTAGGTTAAGGTCTTCAGCGAACCCCTTTATGCATTTTACTAAATCAATGACAGCTCTAAGATCTGTGTTGCCAATAGCTGTTTAAAAGCAGAGAGCTGTTTCTATGTACAAGAAATACTACACAGAATATTTAGTAAGTTTTGTAAGTAATGGCTTTCTTAGAGATAGGATAAACAAGGTATACATTAATTGATAATCAACGTACTTACCTTTGGACTCATTTAAATATTATTATTGAAAAATATGGTAAAAATGGGAAAATATATCTATACAATATGGTAGAAATAACACGTTATGTACGAAGGAGTACATACAACTTTGGTTTTAATTTTACTGTTGTTGAAAACTTTTTCTTGTCAAGCCATACGCTAGTATTAAGGTTACTAATGTAATAGTTAATGCTACTTCTAGGAAAACAGCGGCCAGAATTTGGTCAGTATTAGTATTTGGTCGTAGCAAAATCTCTGTCAGATGTTGACTTGAAAATCTGAAAGTGGTAAGGTTGCGTACTTATTCCTAAAAAAAAATTGGAATCCCCTCAATAAAAGTTATTTGTCTTTAAAAAGAACATGTTCAATAAAGTCTTAACAATAATTTTAATTTTCTTGAAAAACATTACCCTCAAACCATTTACAGTTAGATTGAGACAGTTACCTGACAAGGTTTTTTTAGTTTCTTTTTCTAGGAAATGGGGTATCTAATTAGTACGGAAGCGTCCTGGTACCAATTCATAATGTTCTATTAAAAAATCCTACATAGGAGATAAAAAAGCCTAATTAGGAATTTGTAACTTATAAAGTCCTGCGTAGGTTTTTATAACTCCTACGCAGGAGTTTATTAGTCTTACGTAGGACTTTATAACTCCTACGTAGGAGATAAAAAGCCTAATTAGGAGTTTTTAACTCCTACGTAGGACTTTATAACTCCTACGTAGGACTTTATAACTCCTACGTAGGACTTTATAACTCCTACGTAGGACTTTATAACTCCTACGTAGGACTACCCCCCCCCCGGCCGAAATTTCAAATTTTAAATATAGAGGACATTTCACCTTTGGTTTATACAGAATTTATTTAAATTTGATTGTGTAGGAAGCTATAAGCTTATAGACACACTTTCGAATCCGTTCCTGGAATCAACCAGTACGTACTGAGCAATGAGTGTAAAGTTTCTTGCTCAAGGAAGCAACGGCTTGCACCTAACGGGGTTTGAACCCATGCGGCTAGCGATCATTAGGCTACTTGTCACACGGCCATGCCGCCACACTTCACCTTTTTATCAAGTGTCTCAGGTTTCTAGAGTGTACAGTGTCTTAGGGTGAGGTGTCTGGAAGCATTTGCGATGTATCCCGAAAAATTGCTTTACAGCTATACGAAAAACTTACTCGACAACAAGCATATCTAAAATATGAATATATCAAAATTTTAAAAGGCTTTAACGATTACTTTTTCCATACGAACAAGCTGAACAAAACGAGCAATTTATCCAATTTCGGCCGTTTCAAATGATTAAATCCTTATAGGGGGCAGGGGGGGGGGGGGGTGTAGTGAAGTGTCTTGTTCCTGCTCCTTAAACTTTAGAAGAAAACGGTTTGCGGAGCATTATGCATGCATATGTTTAATAATAAATGATATCCTACTTTGAACAAAGTTTAACCCATACATTTTTTTGTACATGTGTATAATCAAAATAACTAAACGTACATATTACAGAATCATCGTTTAATATATGCAGAGAATGACAAAATCATCTCTGGCTACAGACTAAGGGTATTAAAAATTTTACTTAAGCGGCTTGCCACAATTACAACTTAACACATATAATTTGTTTTACTACATAATATGCTATCTTAAGTTATACTCTAGCATACATGACCGTCGAACTCTGTGCTTTCAGTACTTTGATATGTATCCTACGTAGGAGTTTAAAAGTCCTACGTAGGGTTTAAAAGTCCTACGTAGGAGTTATAAAGTCCTAATTAGGCTTTTTATATCCTACGTAAGAGTTATTAAGTCCTACGTAGGAGTAACAAAGTCCTACGTAGGACTTATAGGAGTTATAAAGTCCTACGAAGGAGTTTAAAAGTCCTACGTAGGAGTTTAAAAGTCCTACGTAGGAGTTTTAAACTCCTAATAAACCTTTTTATCTCCTACGTAGGCGTTTATTTTTTTATAGAACATTATGAATTGGCACAAGGACGCTTCTGTAAATTAGGCTTAAAATCATTTTTAAAGTCCGCTGATGTTGATTGAATAAAGGTATAGTATGACAATCATACAAGTGAATTATGTTTGGTGAATAACTGTCATGATTTGCAAACACATAAGAGGCTCGGAAACTACGCCTGTGAGTGTTATTGTTTTCCTGCTTTCTTTTGATCTCAGACCAGTCGCTAACGGTAAATACCAAAAATGAGCGGAATAATACGTTTATTTAAGATGATGCAGTGGGCGGGAAAATGGGCGGAGCTTATTTTATCTCCTATTACAAAACATGTACAGCCGGATTATGCTGGTTCAAATCGTGATGGTTTGACAATGTAAAGCTTAGAAAGTAACTTCTGTTTTTTGGCATATACACGAACAATGAGTATTCCGTACGTTATGATGAACATTTGGTATTGTTACTCTCAGAAAACCAGTTTATGTTTTGTGGTTGAACAAAATGTATTTTGTTGAAATACATGTTTACAATGTTAAATCGGCAAACTCAGTCCGAGAATGCAACATTGGAGTTTACATACACAGAAATACAATTGTGTTTTGTGTTTTTAAACAATCTGTTCAACTAAGATCAACAAGGCTGGATTTTTGGCAACGAATAGCCTCCATAGCTAATAAACAACAGCTTGTTGATGTGTCAGGTAGTTTTTCTTCTACTTCAAGTATAATATGTCGTGTTCCCAAGATTTCAATCCTTGCGCCCCTCCTCTTTTTAATTTACGTCAATGACATGTCAGCGGTAGTGAAAAATAGACTGTTGTTATATGCTGATGACTTTGAAATACTTTTTTCTGGAAAAAGTTTATCTGAGGTGGACATTTCTGTATCTGAAGATTTGCCTTCAGTAAGTCAATGGTTAATTGATAATAAGTTATCGTTGCACTTAGGTAAAACTGAGTCCATTGTGTTTGGGTCTAAACAAAAACTCAGGTCACATTCCAAATTAAATATAAATTGATACGGCACTGCAATAGAAGCGTCCACATCTATCAAGTACCTTGGGGTAACTATTGATCAGTACCTGTCCTTTGGTTCCATGGCAGACTCAGTTATTTAGAAGGCACACGCAAGGTTAAAGTTCATTTACCTTAAGAAAGATTAGCTTAAACAGCATACCAAAAACACTGCTTGTCAATTCCTTAATTCAGTGTCACTTTGACTATGTCTGCCGTGTATGGTATAATGGTTTAAATCAGGTCTTAAATTTTTTTTTACAGACATCACAAAATAAAATGATAAAATTTGTTCTAAACCTTGATTCCAGAGTTCATATTGGCCCTGCCCATATTAAATCCCTTAATTGGTTACCAGTTTGTAAGAGAGTTGAACAAATTATGTTATGTCATGTTTTAAGGTTAAAAACCAAATGGCCCCAGAGTACTTAAGTAATTGTTTTGTTTCTCAGGAATCTATTCATACTTATTGTACCAGACTGAGTAAAAAAGGAGGGTGTTGTCTTCCTAAGGTTAAAGGTTCTGGATCAAAGTATTTTACTTTTATTGGTGCTAAACTCTGGAACAGTCTTCCAACGTGTATGACTGAAATTAACAATTTTCATCTTTTAAGGTAGCCATCAAAAGTCATTTTTTAAGTAGCATGTGTTTTTCTTAAAATTTCTTGCAAGAAAATTTTATATATTTTCATTTTTTATTGAATTATCTTTCGGCTCAGGTTTACTGTTTCATTTTTTAATTTTTTTTTTAATTTCTTTTATTAAGACTTTAAAGACTTTCTATTTTTTTGAATCCTGCCGTGCCATACATAGTAAGTATAAAATATTTTCCCAAGGGCACAAAACTGTAATTTTTATTAATTTGTATTTTAGGGAAAAAATATATTTCCCAATTTTTAAAAGCCATTTCTTTGAAAATCATAAACTACAGACTCACAGATTACACATATCACACAGACTCACATATTATTAGATAAATCATCTAGAGTGGCATGATCAGAACAATGAAAAATAATTCTGATATCAAATACAAGTAATATGGTTAAAAATAATAAAAGCACATTCACTGATCATTTAACCACAAACGTGTGCTTGGTTGTTTCTAGCAGCAGTAGTAAAAGATGGGAACGTTATATCAACTGAACACATCAATCACTTAATTGCCATAAATAACTGCGTACGGAATAAATATATCATTTTATATCAATTGTGTGTTTTTCAATATTGTTTTAACAATGAGTTTATGGGATCGTCAACATTATTGATGGTCACGTTATTTTCGACAAAATTTTGTAACTCATAAATGACGCTTAAACAATTTCAGAAAGATCATTAATTTAAGCCTACTTGTTTAAGAATAGCAATTGAGATTATCAGATTACAGTTTGTAAATTTAAAATGACCAATGAAAATTCTACTAACATTGTATATTCAGCTCTTCCCTGTTAACTTTACAGGAAGTCAAACTGATTTGAGAAGCCATTCGGCCGAAAAAGTATGGTAGCAAGAAGGTGACTTGTTTTAAATTCAACCTTTACTCACTCTCTGATATAGCAGAAATTTTAATATGAAAAGAAGCAAAAAAGGGACTTATGTACTAGTCATTTGTAACAAAAAACCTATGGGTGCTAGTGAAAGTAGGGAAATGATTCCAGTTTTTACCTTCATCTGGCTTCGAGTTTTCTTTCACATAATTTTTTACTGATTTTAACTTTAATATTTAGTGCAGGAAACATTTGTTGAAATACGATCCGGAAAGGAAGTTCTGCGTTAAATAACAATACCTTAATAACGCTATGTAAAGTCATGTTCACACTATATGCACTTGTATACTTTGTATATCGCTAAATCATACCTTCATCATTTTTGAAAACCACATAGGCGCAGTTGTTTTCACAGTCTGGAGTTATAGTATTTACAGTCCCACCACCAGCTTCTTGTTCCAAAAAGGTCTGCAGCTCATCAAAACATCGTGTTGTTAAATCCGAACTAAGACCCCGAACTATGACGACATTTGCGTAAAAAGGTTGAACATCGATCGTATTTTGGTTAATTTTTATAGGTTCGGCTTTTCTAACACTTTCCAAACCTTAAAATAAACGTTTTTATAGGTAAAATTATTGAATTATTAAAGAGATGGTTTGCAAAAATAGGGAAAATTATTCCTAATAACACTATGACTATATCTTCTCTTTATACAATAACTTCGAGTTATATGAAAGCACATTATGGCAATACTATAGCCTTATTCCAGAGCCAATTATACAATAGAAATTCCAAAGTGACAATTTAAAGGTCACTTGTAAGGAAAAAAACAGTAAGCGTACCAGCTGAGTCTTGGAATGTTATCACAAGAGTGTCACGTCTATCTGCATCTACTCTCACATCTGTGACCTTGCCATATCTTTTTGAAAATGTAAACTCCACATAATCTGTTTCAAAATCATCCGGCAAACCGCTAACAAACACACTTTTTGTTTCCGGAAGATCATCAGGAACTTATGGAGGAAAAAATAGTATAATTTACTTTATAGGACAGTCCTGTTAATGATATGGTCATAATTGATATGAAACAGGTATAAAGAAAAACAGAATCCCTTAAAACGTCCAAAGCGGCAAAATTGAAAATGTTGCACACTCGATTTGACACATTTTTGTTTTGTTTTTCCGTCTGTCGACTACGTCAATTTGTATATTTGTACAAAGATTAATTGTCGAAACAATACATACCTGTGTTTTCAAATTTTCAAATGATTATTAACATACTGTAACGTGTCTATAAGTCTTCACAACACGTTAAAACAATGTTCAATATATATATATATATATATATATATATATATATATATATATATATATATATATATATATATATATATATATATATATATATATATAATTTAAATGCTTAGTTTGGTATAGTTATCGTTTTAAAACTATTGTTTTATATAAAGTTTACTCATTTTGTTTCCCAGTTTAGGCCTCTATTAGGGAATTCCGTTTTACTCTATTTCACTAATTAGCAACAAGGATTAGCAACAATGATTAACTATCAATATGTCCTCTTATAAACTTAGCAATACTACTAATAAGTACAAAAAATGAACTAATTGAGAAATCTTCAAAATTCAAATATCAACTGGGAAAGGCGAGATTCAGTGAAGGGGGAAGGAGTTGTTGGTTTAAATTTGAAAAATAACTGAATTGGGATAGTTACCGTTGACAACAAAATGGGACATACCGACAAAACACGTTTTCCCACAATTAACATGAAAAATAAAACAAGGCATATACCTTGAGGAACACAGATGGGCACCGACTTGGAACAGTTTGCAGAAACACTACTACTTGGGAAGTAACCAGTTAATGGTGCACCAAGCCAAGTTTTTGTAATATTTGTTATACCGCCATACAGATAAATTGTAGTAAGGCATGTATCATAACCCTAATTATGTACAGTTTAAACGTGTTTTCATTTACCTTTGGACAAATCTGATTTCATTTATATGATAACGCTTGATATGATAGGTTAATTATTACCAGGCAAATACATTTAGCAACATTATCATTCAAATTGATACTATTTGTTAGTTTCGGTGTTGTGATCACGAGTGAAATATATTTAACTCTAAAATGATAACAAAGATCAACAAAGAAAGGAAACGTTCAAAGTACGAAGCCCGACACAATTCAGCCACACTAGCAGGTTACATAATTTCATTTCTTTCTGTACCAATATAGACAAAAAAGAATCGCTAAAGAACGTGAAAACGGACATGGTTGAAAATGAAGGCTCTGTATTGTTTAGCCTGTTTATGTTCGATACAGGAAAGTGCAAGCTATCGCACAAGCCCCCCCCCCCTTACTGTACCATTTTAAAATTTAAAGCTTTTAAAGTATAGATTTTAAAAAAAGATGTTCGCCTGGAAAGCAGCTCCTCAAATGTGATTTGTAAGCAGTATTCTTGTCCAAAATTTACACATTCATATTTTAGAGAACACTATTGAATTACAAATAATTAATTGTATACTGACTGTAGCTTAAATATGCCAACAATGGCATTAGTAATAATGTTATTCTTACCAATTGTCCAAGGACCAGGATTTGATTCAATGCCCGCCATAACAAGCAAAAGACCAACAAAAATAAAACTACCAATGCATTTGATGGAGTCACTGAAGTAAATATGACATTGTGATTTGACGACATCTTTGCTAAATGTACATTTAAACGTGCCTATCCTCCCACGATACGTTTGTAGGTCTACACCCATGTTCAACACCTGAAATAGTTTTATCGTAGGTTCATAATCTTTCTGTCAAGTAGAATTTTTAATTGGTTTAGATATCGTGTCTTCTGTTGTCGAATGGTAAATTGCCGTACGTCGCTTCGTGGTACCAATCCTACCAGGCAATAAGAATTTTTCATGCAAAGAAGCTAGCTTACTGGAGGTATGCGGTTCTACTCATTCACTCATATTTCGGAAAAACAGAGAAATAATAAACCCATAAAGGATGTGTAAAAGGGCTGAATTAAAAATGTTGCAGTCCCAGTGATAAAAGATTTTTTTTAATTGTCTAGACAAGTGTTTTCACAACGGCACAGGAAATGAATCCCGTGCTCGTAGGCTCGAATCTGGAGTTTCCGGCCTTCTTTTAACTTAAAGTATATTGTTAAAGAGGGTCATTTTTTGTTTTTTTTGACGCAATTTAGATCAACACAGGTTTTTTTTTTATCAATCTGGTTATATTTTTCTTCCCAGGTCCGATACTCGTGCCTGTGAATTTGGCTAGGTTTTTTGTCTTTTTTACTTCGATTTTCAAAAACATATCGTTGTCATCAAAGCTTTAAGTACTATGTTGGAACTATAATTGTTTGTTTGTTATTGTTTTGTTTCTTTTCTACGCTTTGTTTTGTTGTAAAGGAAGAATTGGTTTTAATTTGAAGCGTGAAACCAGCATTTGAACTTACTATAGATTGAACTCCCCATATAAAATCATCGAACGTTAAATGACCTATATAAAATTGTTCGTTTAGAATGTGGAAAAATTTCACGTTTTATTATTGTGATTACCTTTATTTTGCATCAGAACTGCAAATGGATATCTAATCGTCGATAAACGCCGCTTAGACCGATATTATTTTGATTTCAGTATGACAGGACGAAATAAGTTAGATCACTTACGTTATTATTTAAGTGGAGATCACCGTCACTGCAGATGTTTGTTTTTTTTCTTTTGTAATCGCACCTATCGGCTCTGAAAAAAAAAAACAGCAGTAATAATTGCGTAAATCAATTCTTCTAATTATTATACTAGGTTTCAAAATGTTTACATCGACATTATTAAAACCATCCTCTAACCCCCAAGAGTCCCACCTATGACGGGGGAGAATCACGCCGTCCGTTACCCAAACAAACAAGATGGCGGATTCAGCAGAAAAGTAACGTTTGTCCTTTTTCTGCGAAAATCGTGATGTTGTAGTGTAAAAGTACATATAATAACCTTCTCCACAGTTTTTTCCGGCTCATATGATTTTATTTCATGATGTTTCGTCCCGTACTTCATCTGAAATGCGCGTCACCAGATTAGAAGCGAGAAAGTTTTCCACCGGAAACATCGTGGTAACGTACAGCTTCTTCACTCAAATTCACTGTTTCTTTTATATATATATGCGTATAAACTCAAACCACTTACTTTTAAAAGTTGTAATATGTCGTCATCTAATCATGCATGCCAATTCTGGCTAGATTTACGGCTGTATAATTTCTGGGAATTTTCCAGAAATGATAACGTATGGCGCAGAAAATATCAGTGATAACGTACGGCGCATTTTTCTGCTCAGTAGATTTTCTATATATCAGTCAGTTTTGAATAGAGTGTTCGTTTGGATAACGTTTTCTACTAATATTGAATAACAGACTGTCATCTGGTGTATCTTTAATTTCAGTCCTGCAATGGAGATGTTTTGCAGCTGATAACTGTAACAGTAATCCTCGTTAAAGTCATCACAAGAGAACCCTCTGAGATCAAGGGGATGGACTTAAAACAACGGTTTTAATCGTTGGAATTTACATACGCATGTCTTTTTACATTCAACAAATAGTACTAGAATGCGATACATGGAAGTCACTTTTGGTAACACGAATAAAGAGAACTGAACAGTAAGCCTGTGCCTTCTTTCTTTAAAAGACTATATTGGGTTGTAGCGAAAACCAAAATGTTTGACCGAGTGTATAACCACGGAACTATTCAAAGTTTAATATCGATAATTTTGTTGTATAACCAATAATTTGTGAATTTATTTCATATTATGTTGAACTAAATATTCAATGTATCCTAGTATCTCTGTTTACCTCCATTGGGAGGTATTTTGAGCCATAGGATGTGATTTCGCCTTTAATTATTAAATATATGTAAGTTGACGTAGGTTAAGGTCTTCTTTTATGCATTGTACTGAATCAATGACAGCTGTAAAATCTGTGTATACATGCTGTCAATGGCTGTTACCCATACTTGATGTCTATCTGATCATAAGCAAATGTTCTTTATGTACATGAAATACTACATAGAATATTTATTAAGGTTTGTAAGTAATGGCTTTCTTTGAAATAAAATAAACAAGGTATATATACATCAATGACAATGACAATGACAATGACAAAAAGTTTATTGACATATGGCCAGCGGCCCAAGATCAACAAATGACATAAATACATATAATACAATGCTTACTGTGATACAAGAGCATATATAGTGATATCAATACAGTAACTTTCTTATACAGAGAATATATCTAAAGTTGTTCAAGTATACGTTTTCTTTCTAATTGAGCATAATAAATATACATAGCAACATTTTTAATTAATGAGTGGTTTCTGCTACTCATCAGAATAACAAATGATTGAATACATTGTTTGTCATAAAACTTTCTAGGAATAAATTGTGTTCGAATGTTTGAAAGTCTAGAACATTTTAATAAGAAATGGTACTCATCTTCTACCTCAACTTGACATAATTTACATATTCTTAAATGCTTCTCTACTCCATTGTATCGACCACGTTCAATTTCAAGGTCAAGTGCAGACGTACGAAATCGTGCCATTACGCTACGGAATTTACGTATATCTAATACATCAAGATACTGTTCATGGGAAAAGTTTTGTTTGTACATGGCATAAAGAACAAGTTTATGAGAATCGTTTATAAGAGAATGCCAATTTTGTAAATATTCATCTCTTAATCTAGTTACAAACTGATTTAAGAATAGCTGCTCATTTTGCACATATTGATTGTCCCAAACCTAACCCATACCATTTGAATATAATAATGTTTTAACATCTGTAACCCAGTTTTTCTTTCCATTATTTGATAGATACAATAGCATATTATAACATTTCTTTACTAATCTACTGTCAGGTAGTTTCACAATTTTGCACCAGTATCGAATAACTCGCTTTGCAGCTGTAATATATAAAGGATGTCTTCCGCAGTCACCAAGGACAGCTGCATCTATAGTGTTTTTGTTTACACACATATATCGTTTACATGCATAGTTATGTATCAGTTCTATTGAGGTTTGGCGGTGAACGCCCCAAATTTCTGAACCATACAATAAAATTGGGCTCATTTTAGTGTCAAAAATGTTAAAGAAAACACGTCTAGGTAACTGACCATAGTTATATAGTTTCGATAATGTGTGAATGAGTACACGTTTGCCTTTCGTTGCTTGTTCACTTGCCATCTTTGAAAAAGAAAGGTTAGAGCTGAATGTAGTTCCTACATAAGAAAATTTTTTAACAACTTCAATTGTACCATCAAAATTCCATTTTTCATGACGTGATAGGCAACCGCCATGTTTAAAAACCATGATTTTAGTCTT